>NC_051412.1:36070457-36070803 GCF_015228065.2 Penaeus monodon
CGGGATATGTCAAGGGAGAAAGAGCAGAGGAAGAAGGGAGAGGTGGGAGAGGGAGGGATATGCGTTCAACGAAGCGGGAAAATCCACATGCATATACAATGAAACTACGAGCATGGCGCCATGAGGGAACACCACATTTCATTTTCCTCGCCGACAATGATTTTCCGGTCCCCTCCCCCCCACGAGAAATTCTGAATATTTTTATCTACTAAACTCTGCGGTAAAGACTTGGGCAAATACATACATCGGGTCTAACTGGCCGCGCTGAAGTCGACGAGGACCAAAAATGGCTTGTTATTTTGCCAGCACAACGGGCTGGAGGATCTCATGGGTATTACTCCCCCAG
>NC_051412.1:36071126-36071321 GCF_015228065.2 Penaeus monodon
CATCGTCAATTAGATTATGGTTAAGCTAGATCTTCACCGCCATTATTAGTATGACTAACAATAACAGAACACTACATTAAGTCCGTGTTTAATTTAAGGATGACACCGACTGTGGGAGAACTAGAGACATAACTAAGGCACAAGAGATGCAGAGCAGCCCTCGGTGAGGGTATCACTCGGCAGCATCACCTATGT
>NC_051412.1:36071541-36072273 GCF_015228065.2 Penaeus monodon
ATGAATGAATCGTTCGCGAAGGTCATCAGTCAGCAACCAGGGCGGCCGCTGATACTGTCCCCATCCTGAGCGCTATTGTTCTCGGGGCCGACTTAATGAAAGGAGACGCGGAAGGTGATTTAGTGACCGTCGGGCACCTCGGCCATTGTGGCGACCGCACTGACGCCACGCCGACGTCGCCACAATGAGGCCGCCAAAGCTGAGGAAACGGCTCCCGCGCACGAGGCCGAGGGACAGCCGTCCTCCGACCGCCGCGCTTGTTAACAACATGGACATGCCGCGACGCAAGCAGGTTATGAGACGCGGCTATGTCGCTGTAGGTCGAGCGAAGATGAGGGGACGGCAGGCTGAAGACGAGGGGTATGAGGGCGGCATGAGAGCGAAAGGAGGGGACAGCGCTGGTAAGGAAATGTTGAGCATCGGGATCCTCATTATCCGTAGAAAGCCTGACTGTCCCCTCCTGGTTTACTCATCTTGTGAGGGTCGTCAGCCGCGCCCTACAGCGACAAGGGGAAAACGGAAAATAAGTCGTTTAAATAAGGCAATATCTAATGATTGGATTTGCGCATCGGCTGGAAGCGAAAATGATACCATGCTTAATCTCCTTAATAGCTTTGTGCAAACGAGCTAAAGCAGCCCTTTCAGACGGAGAAGCTACTGCCTTCTGATTTATCTCAGTGTTATTTTGTTCGAATGTATGTCTGCGTGCGCGCTTACATACAATGCATGCAC
>NC_051412.1:36073216-36074538 GCF_015228065.2 Penaeus monodon
GGATGTTCTAATGAGTGTTCGTGAGTGTGTGACACGCGTACATGAGCGCATGCGCGTTGGTATCCAATCACATAAACAAGAGATAATGATACAAATGCACCCTCTCGCGTTAAACAATTATCCGAAATGCATAATCTCGAGACCATATATCCCTTTTTACTCCATTCTCGCCCCATAAAGATGTAAAGACCCTATCAAATCTAGTCCCTTCAAAAACATACAAACATTAGGGTCCATTTGCGGGGGATTCCAGCCAAAATATTGGACCATTTTCAGTAAATGAGAACCTCGCTTATTATCAAACTACAACAACAGGTTTGCGCAATGGACGAGGACAACGTAGTGCGACCACCAACAAAACCCATCGAGAAATGAAAAAGGCTGCAAAATTATAGCAAACGACATTCAGTTTTAATTAAACAACCGACGAAAATTATGCTCAAAATTTGAGAGAGAGAGAGACAAAAAAACATAAGAATTGAAAATGTCGATCTACAAATTTTCTTAATGAACATAATAAAAAAGGGGGGAGGGGCAAGAGGCGGAGAACACATGCATAATTAGGAGATGGTTTATTCAGGGCAACAGGAAGGTGAATAATTAACTCGACGACATACATCCCCTTCAGCTCAGTAGAACTTCGTACCACACTCGAGCTTCTGCTGCAAAGTTAGAACGATTAAAAGGCTGATCATCCTTTGTTATGAACATGGAGGCTCTTAATCTAACTGTGGATTGTAAGGAAAAAGCTTTTTCTTCGTTTTTAATAGTCAAAAAGATGCATACACAAACAAACCACAGGCAATCGTATTTAAAGGACTATACATAATTTAACAGCGGTATCACATCCCCAGAAAATAAACAAATAGATAAAAAAAACCATCTTTCTGCCCTCCAAGAAGTCGTCGGATCCCACCAACAGCCCTTACAAGATACACCAAGATACTTCATATGCAGTATGGAAATCTAGACGTCGTGATACCTCCTGCGTAACCATCACAGGCATCCGCAACGGCCACAGAGGTTGAACAGCTTGAAGATGTGATTGATTTCATCGTTACAATGTTATGACAGTGAGAGATGTAGCTTGGGCGGGGAGGAAGAGGAGGGGGAAATGGAGTGAATAGAGGGAGGGAGGGGAAAAGAGGGGGGATGAGGGGAGAAAGAATGGTGTGGATGAGGGACCAAGATGGAGAACGGAGGGTAGTAGTGAGGGGGATGGATGGGTGGACGAAAGGGGATAGGGAAGTCGGGGGGTGGGAGGGAAGAAAAGAAAAGGAAGAGGGTAAGAGGATGGGGTGGAAGGAGGGAGGAAGCGCCAG
>NC_051412.1:36074560-36075235 GCF_015228065.2 Penaeus monodon
GCGAATATGAATTAGTGAGGAGGACTGAAAAAGGAGGAGGATGGTGGGATAAAGAGAGAGATAACTCTGGGTCGAGAAACGGAAATAAAGCATAACAATTACAGTACAAATAAGAAACAGAGATACGGAAACACTTAAGACTTCGGGCAAGGCACTGGGTGAGGGCGTAAGACTCGTGACATAGCTTTCAACCTTGCCTAAGTATTACGTGGGCGTGGGCGGCGTAGGCGTAGGGGTAAGGAGATTGAGGGTACACGCTTGAGTGATTGCTCAACAGACTTCGAGTGCCTGCGAGTGGGAATGAGCGTGAGATTACAGATGTATACGCTGACTCCCGCCCCGTCCCGTTTCGTCGCCGGGTCGTCTTCCAGGCAACTTACCCGCCGCCAACAGATATTTCTCTCCGCCACATTGCCACCTACCCCGCCACAACGAACTATTCTCCGCCACACTACTGTCTTCCTCGCTACATCGTCCTCCTTTCTCGCCACACTATCACTCTCCCCAGAGCCGCCCCAGCATCCCGCGCCCTGGTCGCCCTGCAGACAACGGCAAGGTGATACGGCTGAGGGATAGGCTACGGCTTCCTGGAGTTAGAAGCCTCGTTAAGAAGCGTCAGAGAAAAGAAGCTTAAACCATCACATCGCTGGGGCCATAACCCTCTCCGTCGGGGTG
>NC_051412.1:36075487-36075682 GCF_015228065.2 Penaeus monodon
ATGACGTCGGCGGCAGAAGTAGATAAGGTGCGACCAAGGAAAGCACGCCGAACTTTTTCCCTAAATTGGATTTGTGGTCAAGGATATGATGCGAGAGATTGCTTGGTCGTAAAGTATAGATTATGTTGTTCATTCATATGAAATTCTCTCTTAAAATTCACGCTCTCCTTCTCCCCCTGCACCATAATGGGATGG
>NC_051412.1:36075978-36076381 GCF_015228065.2 Penaeus monodon
TTATTCTGAGTCATGAATGAATTATCCCGGCATAAAGTACCGCTTGTGAACATTAAGGAGCACGTGTGAATGCACACAACTGCTCGAAGACTTTTGGCCTCCATGACTTCCTCCCAGATTGACTCTCCCTTCCTTACTTCTCTATTCTGTTCCCCATTCTCTCTTTCCTTTCCCTTTCTCTTCCCATGTGCGTTTCATATTCTCTTACCCCCATGCGTTCGACTGCTGAAACTCCACTTTCCCCTCGTTCTCTTTCCCTCCTCGCTCGCTCATCCCCTAACTTTCTCTCATTTTATCATCCCTTCCTTTTCCCTCTCCCTTATGCAACATTATCCCCTCTCTTTCTCATTTCATTATTTCCTCTGTTCTTTTTTATCACTTTACACCCCAAGACACTAAAATT
>NC_051412.1:36076616-36076755 GCF_015228065.2 Penaeus monodon
CTCCCTCTTTTGCGCTCATCATCCCCTGAGAAGGAAGCCCGAAGCCCCCGCGCTCCAGTTCCGCAGAACCTCCCAAGAATATGATCCTTATTCATGTCAAAATGCGGCAGATGATGTAAGGGGGATACGATGGGTGATA
>NC_051412.1:36076831-36077079 GCF_015228065.2 Penaeus monodon
AATAAAAGGAGAAACAGCATAGTTAAACGGACACACACGCACACAAAGAGAAAGAAGGGCAAGAAAAAAATTGATTAGACGAAGAAATACCTGTGAGAAGTGAAACGTTTGAGGCTTGAAGCACATCCAGAAGGGAAAGGCTTTTTCCTTTGGTGTGTGTAATAATAACACTTGCACGAGAATAAATAAATGATTAGGACGGAGAGGGATGGAAGGCGGGAGGGAAAGATGACAAGAGAAGAGAACAT
>NC_051412.1:36077303-36077528 GCF_015228065.2 Penaeus monodon
ACGAGGGAGAAGTAACAAAGTAAAGAAAGCGACATTTAGAAAAAAAAAAAGAAATGAAATACAGAAAAGGGGGTCAAAGGCACAAAGACGAAACACACGAAAGTAAGAAGAGGGAAAAAGGCCCCACAGACAACACCCAGCCCAAGCCAGCTCCCGCGGATACGTTGCGACCAATAATGCAGTTCAGGAAGTGCAGTTTTAATCAAGCGTGGCGAAATAAAAATG
>NC_051412.1:36077584-36079166 GCF_015228065.2 Penaeus monodon
TTTACACACCGTAACGAGCTTTCAGACCGAGCTTTTAATCTTAAATAGTTGCGAAAAGTAAATTAATGATACGGCGAAAACGAAATTAAAATGATAAACCATAAACCTGAAGGTTGATTAATAAAATGGAATCGAAACATCCGATGTAGAGCTGCGAACGCGCTGTATCACCAATTCCCATGGCAGTATGATACATCTGTTGTATTTTCCTTCAACGCACTGTTTAAAAGTCTGTTAATTAGCTTCCACTTAGTTCTGAAAAATAAACATTTTTCAACTGCCATTTTTAAAGAGAATTTTCAATAAAATGTACACCATGGATGCGAGACTTTTATTTCCGTTTGCATTCTTTTTTTCGAACAAACTAAAACCTGGAGCCTGGCAGTCATGAAAATTACCTGTCACAACTCATTTCCCAACAGCGTCGCCTCATTCAGCAAAATCAAATATAAACCATTGCTCCAGTTAAGCATTAACGCGACAGCTTCCATGTCCGAACCTGAGTGACGAGACCACCCGGGCATTCGCTGCTGAGCGAACGACAACGCCAAAGTGGCGAAATGCGCGAAGCAGGATCCCCGGGGCTCAAGCAGCGACACCGACGGAGGCGCTGCAGAGGAGGAGCGGCGCGGACATTAAGCAAGGCCGTTGCTGGAATTAGTCCCGTTAATGATGACTGTGGATGAAGCCCGATGAAGACTGACGGGAACATGAGGTCCACCTTCGCGCGCCGTCACAACAGGCTGGTCACACGAATGCCCCCCGTGTGGCGGAGGTAGTGGTGTGGGGATGGGGGCGGGGGAAGTGCCACCAATAAACGCCTGCTCGACCCCCGCTCCTGCCAGACGCCCCGACGCCAAGCGGGCCAGCACGATCTTCATATTGCGCCAAACAACCTGCATTCTTGCTCGCTAACAAGGCATAATGACTCTTGCAACGACCCATACACCCGCTTGCTACAAAACCCGACGAATGATCTATCGCCTTTAGATCAAAATTAGTCATCCGGATATGATAATTCTCTATCCGACGCATGCACCTTATGACCGTCTCTCCATCAAAAAATCTCGAGACTCATTTATTTTGTTTACAGACTGCCAGATGTCTGATGACTCAGTCCGCTACTGCACTCTGTACACGGAATACAAATACTGCCAGTTTTAATTATGGATGATGTACTTCATCAAATTTTGAGGCTCAAGGTTCATCTGATGTCTGAGTACAGATTAATTTTACAGCTATGCCCATTCCCTTTGTCTATTTATCATTTCATCTCTTTCCTCACAATCGATTTTAGGCCAAACTTTATCGAATTTTGATAAACATTATTTGTCAGGCACACTATATCTGGTCAAACAAGTTACTAATTAATATTTTAGTTACGATAAATTCCAATAGAATACCAAAGCTTTTCTTCGCGTGAAAACACATACAAAAAATTAAATGTTTGCAAATGAAAATCGTGTACAAATAATTCAGGTCTAAGCACGAGTGTCGGTGGGAGGTTTCAACAACTGGCAGAGCAAATGTTGGGACTACAGTGTACATAAGCTGAAAAAAATATGTATGTATGTGAATCAAG
>NC_051412.1:36079502-36080084 GCF_015228065.2 Penaeus monodon
CGAGCACGAGAATCAACCAAATGACAAACCCCTACACAGCATGGAAAACAAGGGCAGAGAGCCCCGACCCAGATCGGCGAGCGCCATCGGGATGCGCGGACGCCGGCCATGGCGAGGGGCTCGCCGGAAAGGCTAACCAACTCCGACTATGTGTTAAGTCCGCGCAATACTTGGTTATTACTCCGCCTCGACCCCGTTGCTGTGAACCCGAAGAGGACGCTGACGTGAGAAGAGAGCCCGATTTAGACGACGAAACGCCCCTAATCACGACGCCCGTGCGTGATTTGGAGAGAACCTACCAGAGGGCACTTGTAAAGCGCGGCGGAGGCCCGGTTGCAGAAGAGGGGTCGAAGGCTCGATGGCAGACCCGCCGCCTCCCATAACATCATGCGTTGGGACATCATATGAATTCCTTGGAGAATGCTGACGGGAAGGGACTGCTGGGACGTAGTGGATTTGTCCTCGGCCCAAAGTCTCTCTTTTCCTATTATCTCTGTTCCCATTTTTTCCCTAAGAGTGCCCTAGTAATACTGCACCAATAATAACACAAACGTTTATGTCGATGACGAATATCTACGTCTG
>NC_051412.1:36080122-36080556 GCF_015228065.2 Penaeus monodon
TTTTGCATTTAACAAAACAACGAAAAATAAAACCGATACAATGCAAAATCAATATTTTAAAGGATGAAAAGTAAGAATAAAGTCTACATAAAAGCAAGCGCCACCACCAGATGCCAAATACCAACATACGTTCCTAAGGATATTACAAATCAGGAGTCTCCAACCCCCTCCCCCCCTAAAAAAGGACAAACTGGCGCCAGCTAGAGTGGTCGTCCGCAATAAACTGTGATGCTACGCTGTTAAAAAAAGTATGCATGGTGTGTATGCCGTGGTAACTTTGTTTCTACAAGCTTTCTATTTCTTTCTATTTTGTTTCCAGGATAAATAAATATATTGATATTGGTATTTAAAAAAATCCTATAGCTGGTTGTATTTACTTTTATCTTCTGTAATGTTGTTTTACCCGTTATGCACCGATAGAGTTTGATGTTTTA
>NC_051412.1:36080625-36082294 GCF_015228065.2 Penaeus monodon
GGAAACAATGCTGCGTGGTGGCAATCCAGCCTGACAATAACAAGCAGCAAAAACAATCAATGCTAACTGCACAAGTACAGCAACAAAAAGTCCTCTCCAGTTTGCCTTTCCGGTCGGGTTCCATTCACGAGTTGAGATAACGAATAGATGAAGGAAAAACGTGGGTTGAGAAAGAGGAAAAAGAAAGGGAAATCCCAACGCGGAAGTCAACGAGAAAGGGACCGAGGAAAATGACAACGCGCTTGTTACATCTTCGTAACGCCTTCGAGGATGCTGTGGTTTATAGGCGAGTTTGTTAGCACAGACAAAACCCGGGCGCAGCGAACGCGCCCATAACTATCAAGAGGGGCTGTTTGGACGTGGGTTATGGCACGCTTCTAATTGTAACTCAGGGTGTTGCTACATGCCATGGCACCCCGTTCGGATGCCTACACCCCCTTGGCATCCCGTCGGGATATCCTTTTTGTGCTCGGAGTTTTATCAGCTTTGTCTTTTAAACTTAATACAGGCCATGCCACTCATCTTCCTTAAACTTCGCCCTGGCACTTATCCCTTGGATCTCTCGCTCTGACCTGCTCCCGCTCTTCTGACATTCGCTGCCTTGCCGGTCGAAACCTAAATGTTACCCGCAAAGACTCCCGGCTGTGACGACACTACCACCTACCACACCACTCTACCACACGTCGAGACAACGGCCTTTCCATCCACGCTCTGGCGACAATGGATGCCCTCATGCACATTTCGAATTTCTTCAGTGAACAAAGTCTATATAATCTAAAACACGGCGATGTTGACGCGTATCGATTAAACTAAAGTATATATCTTTGTAATCAATCCGATACATAGTGTTACCTGTCGTTCGTCACTCAGACCCTACCATCTGCTCAACCCTCTCTCCAGGTATCACCTGACTGCAAATAAAATCGTCTATTCTGTGAATAATTAACAAGGACTCATCGACCTCACGAGTCGAGTGCCTCTTCCAGCAAATGTCAGTTAGCAAGGAGTGCCAGCTCTGACAGCCTCGCCAGGGAAAAGCATTTTACGGCTGCCGAGTTACCCCTGTCCCTCAAACGCGGTTGGTCGAGGGGAAAGTTCATTCCAATTTTAGCTAAGCTCACCAACCTACTGATGGTCTTTCTAGAACACACAGGGCTTTGTAATCCCCCTGCAACATCAATTGTTTAATATGTCTATTCGGGAAAAGGGGGCGCTACATGATTGCACAGAACACGTGGGGAACACCTGAGACCACGGCGCACGAAGTGAAACAAATCTAACTTAATCACATGGAGTTCCTTTCAGTGAAAATCCGGAACTTGCGAGATTGGCGTCATTCACAGGATGTGCACGCTTCGCCCTCGTCTGTGAGCTCGCCAAGATATTTTTTTACACAATATATGAAAAACAACAAGAGGGAAAGGGTGGCGGTGTGTTATGTGCCTCCGTCCGTCTGTCAGCCTTTATCCTTCACTCACCATTATCACAGAGGCGCGCAGGAAAAATGAAATCCTGTAGAAAAGCCCGAGAGACAGAACAATCCGTTCTCGCCATCAATTCCGGCCTTCTCGTCCGCGGCGATGGAACAGTTTTCATCCGACTTCGTGACGGGCCTCGTGTACATGCCCTCTCCTACCCTGCCCTCATACCCTTCACTATTATTCGTTTT
>NC_051412.1:36082394-36083289 GCF_015228065.2 Penaeus monodon
GCCTCCGCGGACATGAGCTGTAACCTCCCCCTGTCCTTCTTATGTGCAAAGCTCGAGTTCGCTGCCTCACTCATGGCTCCCTCCCCTCGCCCTTGACAGCCCTCTCCGCCATCAACGCTGTGCTTGCCTCTGACCATTTTTCCGTGTTTCGCATAGGTATTATTCAGTCCAATATCCCCTGAGTATATCCCGTGACTTGTCCTTCAAAGTACCGTGTATCATGGAATCCAGCGCATTGTTCTACGTTGCATTATGCCACTCTGCATTTCCTTCTTAAGCTAAAAATTCTAAGTAATACAATCCCCAGAACTTGACCATAAAGTTATTGCACAACTTATTGGGGTCGTGATCAAAGTTTGCGACAGGTAAAGTGCGCAACTTGCCAGAAGATGCTGCACAGCGACAATAACTCCATACAACGACAACTAGCAACTTGGCTAATAAAACTTTATGGTCTGTGAAATATATAGTGTTTACAAAGGACTTCCCGTGCAACTGAGGCGCCTGCTATGCTGAAAATGGTTTCTAATACTGTTTTCCTTCTATTGGCTAACCAATCCTACCGGTGCGTGAATGTAGCGAATAAACGGCCTTTTATCCATATCAGTTTAAAGGAAAATCGTCTTAGTGGCATCGCACTTCATCCGCGAGAGCAATAATTCACCGCCAAATCGCAAAAGAAAATCTTCGCATCGCCTCGGCCGGCTTCGGAGCCTGTAAATCACTGGCCACGACTACCTAATAGCAAAATCCTCCGCCCTGAGAGCCGAATATACAGAGGCGACGGGAGTGAGATCCGCCGCCTCGCAGACCGCACCTGATGCCGGATTTATCTACGAGCGGAGACGTATTGACAGCCGCCAACACCTTTTCCGCCAGTTCGGGGTCATCCTCG
>NC_051412.1:36084161-36085035 GCF_015228065.2 Penaeus monodon
CGCACACAAAATCTAATCCCATCAAAGCGAGTATTGCAGGAGAAAATGTAACAAGGAAAATCCTCTTACGGCCGAACATACGCACAGCGCGAGGCCTTCGAACGTTTTGTGAAAACGCAAAATTTTGACGTCACGGTGACCTCCCTCCTCCCTCCCAAGACCTCCTACTCCCCAAGTCCTAGCAACCCCCTCCCCGCGGCTCGCCACCCGGCGGCTCAGCCCAATTAGGCGCTCTTCCCCCGAGGCAATGCACAAGCAATTTCGCCAAGTCGCGCACATAACCCGAATGTCGCCCGGGATGAGGCTCGGCGTGAATAATACCCGCGCACGGCGGGGCATCAGCGAGAGCACATAGCGGTGCGGTGGGTGCCACGAGATTGCCATGTCTCTAGAAAAAAAGGTAATAAAATGATAGCAAAATCCTAAGCGCCGCGGTACCACCGGGTCCGTCCTTCTTACGCGATGTCTCTGCCACCTGCCTCCGGCCGCGCGGGATGCTGCAATCTGTGCAACGTCACTCGCGCTTCTGCAACGCATGCCACAACTTCGGACTCAGCTGACGTCTTCAGCGCAAACTTATCATCGGTATTTTCAACTTTGTGGACTCGTCTTTGGGAGCTGTTCGCGGATTTTTGCAGTCTGTATCCTCAGGGAAAAGTAAAGCAACATGTGAGAGACAACTTTTTAAATTCAAATTAAATAATGCAAGAAACGTGGTATAAAAAGGTCATAAAATACAAATGCAGATTTAACATAATGTGATTTTGCATACAGAACATAAACAATAAAATATACAATGTACTGGAAAATCATAAAGCAAGCAGACCAACAAAAAACGAATTGAAGAGATGCCAACATATGACATACACGCGCA
>NC_051412.1:36085064-36085270 GCF_015228065.2 Penaeus monodon
CCTCACAACCGTATCAATTAGGGTCGGCGGAAGTCACTTTCGAAAGCGCCTTCAGAAACTCGAGACTCTTCGTGACACTTCTTGTGCCTTCGCCCCGGCTCACGCCCCTTATTCCGACGACAAAATCGCCGATAACGAAGGCTAACTTGACAAACAGGAAGCGCCTTTTGCAGGACGCAACGGAGACGGCATACCGGCGGGGGAGC
>NC_051412.1:36085456-36086407 GCF_015228065.2 Penaeus monodon
GACAGACACCCGAGTTAACCTCCTCTGGATCATAACTTACTTCGACAGGACTCTTTGTTTACACCCTTTGTTGGAACTGTTGTTATGGATCACCTCCGTCTCCCCAATCTCTTGTTCTTCCTGACCTCTCTCATCTCCTAAACCCCTTGATCTTTTCACTCTTCCCTCCAATCCGCCTCTTCCTTTGATAGCTCGTATGTCTATCGAGCTTTATCCTGATTTTTCCCCTTATTCCAATATTTTTTCTTGTCATTCTTTTCTCCCCTAAGTTTCTTCGTCTACATTTTCTTGTGTCTTTTTCTTCATGCTTCAACGCTCCCCCTTTTCTATTGCTTCCTTCCCTTAATCCCCAATTCTGCTCCCTTCTTTTTATGCTTCATCCCCTCTTCAGCCTCCAGTTCTTCTTTTCCATGTCCCTTCGTTATCTCCCCTCTCTTTCCGGCACTTGGAATTTCTCCTTATCCCCCCTCCTTTATACCCCTTCTTCTCTTTTATCTTCTCCCTCTCCCTTTCGTAGTCTCCTCTCTCCTCACTGCCCTCTCCTTGTCTCCTTTCTCTCTTTTTTTTCCTTCACCTCTATCACCCTTCCCTCTCCTGTCGACCCTCTCTTTTCGCTCATCCCTTTCTACCCTTATTCGTCCTCCTCTTTTTTTTCTCCTGTCATATTCGTCCCTCTTCTCCCGACCCTCTCAATTTCTCCTTATCTCCTTTCCCTTTCCACCCCTTTTCTTTCCCTCTCCCCTCCCTATTTCCCAATGAAAAAACCCTCTGCCTCCCTCTCTTTCCTGTATTCCCGACGTCATCCTGAGATTAATCACGTCTTTCGATGTCATCTTGAGATGGGGAAAAAAACAGGTCTCATGCGCACCGTCCGACAAAGCTCTACACAACGTAATTAACCATCCGAACATCATTATCTGCTAATTGCTAGTGAACAATTAACGTTCCTAC
>NC_051412.1:36087136-36088912 GCF_015228065.2 Penaeus monodon
CTAATATACCCATTCCATTTTACTTACCCGGGAAACGAAAAGGGAAATTCTCTATATAAAAACAAAGCTGTACCCAAAACTCCGAACTTTAGGTAAAAGTCATCTCCCAACTGCATTATGCCATATACCAGATTGCGAAAACAGCCAGAAAAAAAACACAGAACCGCTGCTGAAACCATACTATATCCTTTAAACCAGCGTTGTATATTCTATACTCTTACCTCCTCCCCCAGCTCTACCCAAGTTTAAAAAAATATATATATTGCAAAGGCAACAAATGTGGCACTGTCTTGGCTTCCCGGCTGCCAATATTATGGCACTCCTAGCCTCTACCGACCCCACTAATCTCTCCCTAAGCTTCTAGAAGATACACTTGCGAGCGAGGTAAGCAGACCTCGCTAAACGGTGGAGTGTACTTGGGTGTTCGTCTTAACCCTTCGTGTGGCTTTCAAACGGATGCCGCCTCGCACTCTTCAAATTTATGATGCGAGCATAAGGCAAACACTTAATAAATGTGCCTTAAGGAACCGTTGCACCTACCCCGCCCATTTTCCTGCCACAGCATGTAAATAAACAAAAACAATAAACGAAAGACCCCGGGGGAAATGCTTCGTTTTCCATTTATCATTTTCTTGAGGTCAAGAAAAATGGGCAGCAGTGGTATCTAGCGTCTACATATACATATACATTTTTGCAAGTTATGTAATCTCCTGGTGCATCACCTCTGGGAAATAACACTGATGGTTTATAGCGTGTCAAGATGCAGGTACGCGGTGGGAAGGAGGTGGGGGAGAGGGCAAGGGGAGGGGGGGAGGACTGAAAGACCTGGTAGGGAAACAGAGTGGAGGGGATAAAGTGAATAAAGGGAGGGGAAAGAGGAGAGAAAAGAATATAAAGCCTGATTATATACCTTTGAGAAAGAGGAAGGTGGGATGGTGGGAGATGGTAGGAAGTAGAAAGACAGAGAGGCAAAAGAAAGGGTGAGAATACAGCACAAATAAAACAGAAGTGGCAAGATCCAGAAATAGACCGTAAAAAGGCGAAACACATTTCCACAAATAAGCAGCTTCATTTCCTCAGGTGCAGCAGCTTAACGTAAGGCCAGAGTCCCTCAGCACTGCACTTACTATGTCGTGCAGTCCGAATGACCCTGGTTTCAGCATATGTCAGCGCCTCGGCTATTTTTTTTAATCTGCATTCATCATCTTCTGGCTATAAATATCTTTATTTTGCTCTGTTCCTGCTTTCGTCCTATTTTGCACCATTTTATTCTACCTATCCTTATATCATTCTCATTTCCGAAAACTTTTTTTTTCATTTCCTTTCTGTTTTCACCGCGTTTATTATACTACAATTTCCCTATTTTTCCTACTACTGTTTTACTATATTTCTCCCTTTTCATAATAATATTTTCCAAAATTGTTATTATCTTTCCTTTCTCTTTCCCTCTTCCTCCACCCCCATCTTTATCCCCTCTTCGTGTGAGAATCTCTGCAGAAGCAACACGTACTGAAGCACTTAGAAACCACAGAACTCTGCCCAGCCTGACAAAATTGCCTCTTCAAATAATTTAGTTGAAAAATAGCAGACAACATAATACGTGCGAATAATGACCACGTCTAAATTTGGCCATTCGGGCACACATAAACGCTTAAAGAAGTTGTTAAAAGAGAATGAAAAGGGGGAGAATAATCAAAATTGCACCAGACATGCAAAAGGAATTACCTCCATGAAAAGCGGTGATGCTTGCAAGCCTGTGAACACATGAAATGTGTT
>NC_051412.1:36089499-36089934 GCF_015228065.2 Penaeus monodon
ACGGCATCTCAACATCCTGTCTGTTTACGTGTTAGCTATTAGTTTTCGAGTTGCCTGAATATTTTGCCAGTATCGAATCAGCCCTTCTATCAAGGGAAATCAAGACGAATGCCGGACCCAACTTCAATAACAAAATACATTTTAAACAACTCGCTGATGCAGCACAAGGGGTGTGTTTGTTATACGCTCCAGAGTTCATTACGTCGAGGTTCCGTGATAACCCAAGAAATTCCTGTTCCGAATTTCGGCCAGATGAGATTGAGCGCCGAAATATCGTTCAATGCCGCAGTAAAACCTAATGTTAAGCATTTGCCTTGCGCTGAACTTCACAAAAGTCTGCGTTCATTTGGAAAGAACTTCAGACGGGCTTCTGTGCTCCCTTTTTGACAGCGAAAGATTCCTTTTATGGAAAGATACCCGGAACTCTCAAGCTAA
>NC_051412.1:36090363-36090518 GCF_015228065.2 Penaeus monodon
AAGACCTTCAACTGCCTTATCCATTACGCCGGGTCATTGTTTTCTATTCCTTGTCACTGGAGGCGAGAGTCACCGAGGCGTGGCATCTCCTGACGATGGCACTGCGAGTGACCCCATCGTAGCGCCACCTGAGCTCTGGCGGCGAGGTATTTACA
>NC_051412.1:36090717-36091582 GCF_015228065.2 Penaeus monodon
TGGCGGAGAAGGAAGGAAAAGGGACTAGAAAGGTTTCAAAGAAAGGACAATGAACGATGTTTCAAAAGCGTTCATTCAGATTCTAGAGTAACACTGCTGACTAATTTTCTCCCTCTCTGCTTTTGTCAAACACAGAATGCGTTTAACATGATTGCATCTTTTAATTCATCACTCTGTTCCTTGCGACTTATACTTGCAGATTCCTAAAAGAAACGTCAAAACTCAGCTTACAAATAAAAATACCGTCTGTGTATCTACCCTTACTATACAAATAATGAACGAAAGCGAGAGAGAGAGAAAAAAAAACAAGGACGCGAGAGACGCCGAGAAAGAGACAAGCAACAGCTGTCATCACAGTCCAAGACACTTGTTCACTCCAAGAACCAGATTCTTCAAAGTACAATTACAGAGACTGAAACAGGTACGTAAAGAACCCTTTTACAGTCGGGAGACTCGTAAAAAGCGTAATATACCGACGACTTTTCATCTGGCGAAGAGCGAGACACAACAGTTTAAGTGTCGCTCGTCCATCTGAGCACAAGTGTAAATTATAAAACCAGCCGCAAATAACTGACGAAAGTCACTAACTGGTAACTCGAACTAAGCGACGACAACGGCGAGAAAAATTAAGGAAAAATATGGAGAGGGAGAAAGTGATGATGAAACGTAGACAGAAAGAAGGGAATGGAATATGGGAAGCGAGAGCGATAGAAAACAAATAAGAGGGAGGATGAGATATGAAAAATAAGAGAAAGAGAGGGGATAAGAGAGAAAAGGGTGTGAAGAGGGCAATGGGATAAAGAGAGAATTAGGAGAACCAGGGAATCACAGACGGAAGTAGAAGACGAACAAAGGAATTAAGGAA
>NC_051412.1:36091619-36091742 GCF_015228065.2 Penaeus monodon
GAAATATATAGCTTAAAATAAATGGGAACGAACAAAGACAATACAATATTTGAACAATATCCGTGAAAAAAACGCACCAGAGTGATGTATATAAAAATAATAATGGTTATGTATAGTTACATG
>NC_051412.1:36091957-36092264 GCF_015228065.2 Penaeus monodon
CTACAAAGAGAGAAAGGAAAGGAGAAAGGAAAAGATAGAGGGAGCCAGGGAGAAGATGCAGCCAAGGTGAGGAAGAGAAGAGGCGCGCAGGCCACGGAGGTCACACAGGCGAAGCCTTCGTGAAATCAGAGCGAAGCCCTAGGACGCGGCTCGCCCTCGCTCTCTCCGGGATTAAGAAGTCAGGCGGCCAACCTTACAGCGTCTAAGCTCAATCTGTGCACCGACGTAGGTCTTCCTTGTAATGCATCCAGCGTCTCCGAGGGCTTAAGTGCGACGCGTCTATAATCGTTCTGGTTGTGTGGGAAAT
>NC_051412.1:36092677-36093587 GCF_015228065.2 Penaeus monodon
CGGGGAAACAGACAAGAACATCTACACGACCAATAGCGTGAAGGAAGGAAAAGGAACAGCGACATAGAAATAGAGTGAGATTGAGAGAAAATGACATATCTATATAATGAAGACATGAATACAAAAGGAAATAGACAGAACAAAGCCAGCTACAGTAGCAGGAAGCCGTATCCTCGAATAATACAAAACTGCATAAAAATCATGACCAGCGGCGCCAGATCTGCGGCGTATCATTACGGCCCCATTTGTCGCGTCGGAGATACAAGCAGCGTTTGTCGAGCGAGATAGCGTGTGACAGACGACGCTGCACCGGTAATATATCTGGCCAGAGCCCCTACAACATCCGAGATCCCTTCTGTCAGGTGGAGAAACAGCGGCTTAGGGACGCCTACGGCAGTAATCCCAGCGTCTTCCCAGGCCTGCGCCTCGCACGCCACCAGATGCGCTACAGTGCCAGCACTCGTATAGCACAGTAGCCATGCTATAACGGCTAACACGCTGTAGTGCGCAGTGGAAGCGCTTTACGGCTGAGAGCAGCTAATCTGCTTATACAAAATCCACCGATTTACAAAACAGACACAACGATCTCCATGGTTAATGCACCTCATTAAAACATACCGCAACACGCAGGTACACCGCTCGCACAGCACGCCAACACAGAACCTTCATAAGGCCCAGCAAGCAGCAAATTATTCAGACCTGGAAATCATGTACAAGGGAGAGGAGGCGGGATATCCACACGCCAACCATCCTGTCTCGCCGGTGCTCGCTCGGGAGAACACCGCCTGATTTCTTGAGCATCTTGTCACGCAATTATCAGAAAAGAAGGTAAGACACCCAATAACGTAAACTTCAACTCACCTTCAAAAGGAAAAAAATATATATCGAAGGAAAAGTTACAGAAATCTTG
>NC_051412.1:36093618-36093822 GCF_015228065.2 Penaeus monodon
ATCCACACAAATCGCGTAAATATCAACCATCAACAAACTCCAGGTAAGCTTCATGTCATCAAGAACCAAGCACAAAAAATCCGCAATTTACCATCAAGAAATCACCAGGTAAGCAACGCGGGGACCTCAACGTCTCGCCATCTTGAGCCACGGCGGGAGATGAGCGCCTCGTTAAAAAATTCACTTGCTCCAACTCATGGGCGA
>NC_051412.1:36094018-36094909 GCF_015228065.2 Penaeus monodon
TAGAAGACGTTTAAGATCCCGGCTTTCCTCTCTCAAATTTTTCATTCTCTCCCTCTCTCCCCCACCCTCCTCCCCTCACACTCCACACAATTTTATCATTGGATAAATAAACAATTTATTCCGGAAGAAGCCCGCACAGGCAAGTCATTAATCATGGGTGATAATGGAAGGAGGCAGGGATTGGGGAGGGGGGCACGGGGGAGGCTGGAGGGTTGAGGAGTCAACGGTAGGAAGGTAAATAAGATGTCTGCCAGAGTACTGTGCAGGTGACTCCTGCGGGGAAGCATAAAGTAGCAAAGGGGAGCGAAGATCGGGTATCAGTTATGTATGGGGTACCAGTACGATATAAAGGACAAGCGGCCAAACAAAAGGTCGCCGCACTCAGGCACTGCCGCCTGCATCTGCCCGCCCGCCGCTGCGGCGCTGTCACTATACAGGATTTACAGTGCCACCCAGTGTCACCGTGGCTCAACATTTGTGTTACTCTGACAGGTTCACAGATACAGTGACAAAGATTTGTCACAACATACTTATACCGACTGTGCCAGCTTAACGTTCACTTTGTAGCGTGTCCCTCTAAGTGTGTCAATACCACACTCAGGCCTCCCTTAGAACTAGTCTTTACAAAGATACCTTATTCAAAATCCAAATCTCATGAAGCTACAAACATCATGACAAGAAACACACATTAGCCGAAGAAAAAGAACCGTAGCAAAAATAATAAAGACAAAGTCTCGGAGCAAAGACACAAACGTGGTGCGGCGACAGAGGCCCAGGGGTGGCACCCTGGCGGCGAGAATGCCCCTAAAGAGTCCGTGGAAGCGAGCGACAACAATGTACTTCTGACCCGGTAATGGAAAGATCACGTACTAGCGCGTAATGGATGTCACA
>NC_051412.1:36094948-36095682 GCF_015228065.2 Penaeus monodon
GAATGGAGAGATGTATCACCGGCGGGAAGTAGATTGCGGTGGCGGTGGCTATTGCAGCGGCGGTTTCACGGAATCTGGCGGCAACGACCCCTCGAAGTATACACGATGACAGTACGGTTTACCAAAATATCCATCCATTAACGATAAAACAACAAGAAGCAGAGAGCATAACCCACAGCAGCGGCGGCAGCCACAAAAAAAAAACCACCTGGGGATGTAAAGCGAAGCCGTGATAATGATCTAGTAATTCCGTGCACCGCGCTGAAGGATGGATCACGCTTCTGCCGGCTGTAAATTATCATTCTTACACCATTAGCGCGAGGCAAAATATTGGGCAGAAGCTCCCCCCCCCCCCCGAAGACGAGAAATCCCCCCTCCCCAGAATAGAAAAATGAATACATAATTAACGGCGCGAAACTACACTTACACGCACGCTCGTCGGCGCCGGAGTGTTGTTCGCGGGCGCCCTGTTGTTGCGGGGCTTCTCGACTCAGCGCCGCCGCCCGCGCATCATTCAACCCGCGGCTCATTCATCACGGATATTGGCGACGGTCAATGTAATCTGCTATGAATAATAACAAGACACTTTTTTTTACACTCGTTTCGAATTGGCGCGTCAAAGGTAAACAACTTGTTTATCCAACTCCCCGCCCGGCGACGATCCTGGTCTTATAAGACTTACTGGAAAGTTATCATTCAAGAAGGAAGGAGGGGAGGGGAGGAGATAGAACACC
>NC_051412.1:36095798-36096086 GCF_015228065.2 Penaeus monodon
CGCGCGTGTGTGGGTATGTTCAAGTGCATATGTATGTATGTATGAGGGAGAGCGAAAGATAAAAAAAGACAAAACAATCATTAATTGTTTTTTATGTGTGCTTACTTTGAACACACAAGCCGGTACGGCTCAAAGCCCTGGATTGAGGAGATGGCCCCCGCCAGGCATCCCGTGTTATTCATCACCCGCATCAAAAAACAATCAGACGAATACCCTTTGCATTAAAACATGATTACGATGCTAATCCGACGTGTAAATTATAACTAACATCCTAAAAAAAGGTCTCAA
>NC_051412.1:36096121-36096519 GCF_015228065.2 Penaeus monodon
AAACGCTCAGGCTCCCCCATGGGTAATCTTGCCCCCTACCTCCCGACCTTATTTCCTTTTCTTTTTCTCTCAGTCAGCCAAAATTTGCCGACCTAATCACGCTTTGCTTGGTTAGTTGGCTGCCATGCGGCTACGTAACGTTAATTCATTCATTAAACCGCCGAGTAAGAAAACCACCTTATGGGTTACACACGCGGGTGGGGGAGGAGGGGAGACAGTGGGAGAAAAACGAGGGGAATGAGATGCGGCTGATAGAAATTGGAGATTGAGAAGAAGAACGGCTCATATATCGAGATACTGATCAGGCCCGGCATAGGAAGCGGGGAACAGGGAAGGAAGCCGAGACAAAAAATGACGAGAGAGAGATGCAGAGACAAAAGTTGATGGAAAGACATGTC
>NC_051412.1:36096577-36096964 GCF_015228065.2 Penaeus monodon
GGAGATCGTGCAAGGCCATGGGATCCTTGCGTCTTTGTACGGCCGCCACGCGCTGACGGACTCAACTTGAAAGGAGAGATGGGAATGGATTCACATCAGATCCAGTGGGAGTAAAAGCATTATATAAATAGTAATATAATATATATAATAAATATAATATTAAAAAAATCATTGGTTGTGGTGTGTGTGGGGGGTGGGTGGGTGGGGTGCGGCGTGGTGGTGCGGCGGCGTGTGGGTGTGGGGTACGTGGGTGTGGGTTGGTTGTGGGGGGGTGTGGGGGGTGGTGTGTGTTTGGTGGATCGGGTGGTGTGGACATGTATAATATTATATGTTATAAATAATAATATTAGATAAAATAGAGTGTTTATAGGGTGTCGTTGAGGTGGG
>NC_051412.1:36098108-36098993 GCF_015228065.2 Penaeus monodon
CTCGACCCTCATCGGATGGTTCCAGAATGGATAAATCCATAAGCCACAGAACACATGACACCTCTCGGCTTCTGATAAAAAAGAAGCGCGTGGCACAAAAGGCGACCTCCGCACAAGATCTCTTTCACATCTCGTTGATTAAAAATGTCCTGGACAGGAAATCAAGGTGTCCCAAGACTAGAGCCAGGAATGGAGTGTTGCCCGTTCACCGAGAAAATATGTTTATCAACCTCCCGCCCCCTTCCTTCGCCCTCCTTTCCCGCGGCCTTCCCCCTCGCTTCTAAAGAGAGAAAATGGTTCGAGAAAATAGCGAGGCGTCAATATCTCGTCTGCTCACTACGTGATGTACGAGATCGCTCTCGCAAATCATCGTGTTTGGGGTCGCGTGACACTTCGGCTAAAATCCAGAATTCGTCTTCGCGCACAAAGGGACGCTCCCGAGGTCGCTCTCCGGCTGCATCATTCTAATAGCGCGCGGAGGAGGATTGATATGATGTTTCTGATCGCTTTCCTTTCAGCTCCTCGAGTGTGAGAGACAAGGGTTTGATTTCCTTTGTTTGCACAGCGAGTAAGTGACGACGTTTCGTGAATCTGTTATCATATCTCTTCTGTTTCGTTTTAGTAGCAACTGATAACACTGTAAACAAATTTTACTTAGCTTAGATTGATTAACAGATTGGAAAATCCTCAACGTGGTTACACTACAAATTACGGCAATTGTTAATCCAAAACCAAAATGAAATGGAAAAATGAAAGGAGGAAAAAGGGCTCCTATTTTTCCTGGTTTCACGTTGGCCCTGAACATCTCGGAACGATGACGGACAAACATTCTGCCATGATTCTGTCTCCGATCACTTGCGATCATTAATCAAGCGATTATCCTCG
>NC_051412.1:36099025-36099178 GCF_015228065.2 Penaeus monodon
ATGTCTCCAAGCATGTGATTATCTCCTCGGCGCCCGGATCGGCTGGGCTCCATTGTCGGCCGATTAATCAAAACTGGAGCCGGGCTGGCATCCCTAATCACCATGACAATACTTCAGCCTCCGTCGACCCCTTCCGCCACTTCCGTGCCTCCC
>NC_051412.1:36099286-36099841 GCF_015228065.2 Penaeus monodon
TCGGCATTTCTCCCTATCCCTCTTTGTTTGTCTTTCTTGGTTTTGTTTGTCCGTGTTTGACTGTGCGTCTCTATCTGCTTGTTTACTTTTCCTTTTGAGTCTGCCTTTCGGAGTCCACGAATATATATCTGCATGCGACTCTCCGTAAACTGTCCTTTTTCACAACGTGCGTGTCTGCTTGATACCGTTCGTGATACTGCATGTCTGCTTCTTTTAGTTCGTGCACTTTACTCTGAATCCCTCTACGTTCGCATGCCAATGACTGCTTCCATCTGTGTCTTCTTATAAAAGGCCTACGCACACTTGCATACTACTGATTCACCTTTTAGCTCCTTCGTTTCACCTTCCCTCTGTTTCCTTCCCCTTCCCTCTGATGCCTGTCTTCCTGCTCTCCTTCCACCGCAGTGCATACCAGGCATCCCACAAAAGGCTTCCAATTTACCCTCCTACATTTAATACCGTAAACACATACTCTCTCACCCGACAAAACTACGTGCATTATCAACGTTATAAACTCAAGGGGGAAAGGCGGCCAGGGATGAGGAAAGATGTAAT
>NC_051412.1:36099890-36100146 GCF_015228065.2 Penaeus monodon
ATCAGATCCCTTTATCTTAAGAGTGCACTCAATCAGAGAGCGCGAAACGCCAAATGACGTTGAAGAAGCAGATTTATAATGTATCCTCGGGCGAGTGATCAGGCGCCGTATTAGGGATCCGGCGCTTTATCGCCTCTTTCGTCTGCGAGGAATTCCGCTAATCTGTTTTGCGTGCTCGAGGCGGGCGCGATCTGGCGGAGCCGGCCGGCGCGCGAGACGGCGCTTCCCCGATTGTAAATCTGAATAAGCCAACGGG
>NC_051412.1:36101458-36101733 GCF_015228065.2 Penaeus monodon
TGTGTTCGCATAATATCTGACGTCTGAGAGCAGCTTGCCTAATCCTAAATACTTACACATATCAGTGCAGACACGCACACCAGGGATCCCGTGAACGTAAGTGTGTGAAAGAGAGGAAAAGAGCAAGTAAAGTGAACGTAAAACAATAACTCATAAAAGCAATGTGATTAATAACTCAAGATCTTGACAAGCCATGTATTGTGGCCGTCACCGCTGGCGTCATCAATCAGCTGGCCCCGATGGTACCTCACACTCAATCAACTACCGTAATTAAT
>NC_051412.1:36102079-36102290 GCF_015228065.2 Penaeus monodon
ATTTTAAAAATCACCAGCTAGGATGGAAGATAAGATAGAATCAATAAAACAACGAAAAAAAAGACACAAGGCAAGAACGAAAATGCATGATAAAAACAGACTAAGCAGAGACAGAGACTAACCGAAAATAAGATAAAACTGGGTGAAAACCATCCCCATGAGCAGCCCCGGAGACATCAAGTATTCAGGCTCAATCCGTAAGTCTTAAAAG
>NC_051412.1:36102319-36102665 GCF_015228065.2 Penaeus monodon
AAAGATTAGTATAGTTCATCAGTTAGAGCTTACACTAACTTCCTATCACGACTAATTCCGGCAGCCATTAGAGCCAGTGTTAAGAAGAGTGAAAAGGGCCGTGAGAGGAGGTGGCTGAGGGCTGGCAAAGGGTGCAGGAGTGTCAAAGGGTGACGAACACAAGGGGGAGCTGTGTAGCGCCAGGCATCTGGGACAAATGTCAAGTAGTGCGGAGTTTAGTTTCAAAGACGGGGGTGATGCCACCAGGACGAAGAATGACACGAAAGGAGAGAGATAACCGAGGGAAATATGATGGCGAAAGATGAGGAAATGCGTATAACAAAAGAAGTAAAATCTAGAGTTTCTC
>NC_051412.1:36102934-36103079 GCF_015228065.2 Penaeus monodon
CCGCCCGCCCGCGCGCGCACAAGAATTCTAGATCACAAAGACAACAAATCAAACACAGGAACTTGAATCACACGACGCAGAAGCAGACACAATTTCGCAAGATTGAAGACGAAACATTGCAGCCTACCCCCTCCTTTCAGTCTCT
>NC_051412.1:36103133-36104260 GCF_015228065.2 Penaeus monodon
AATCCCTCTGGCACCAACATCACAACAACAGGAGGCACAGCATGATGTATTACCCTTGATGGCACCCTCATCAGATGGCACCTTCCCCGACCTCGCGCCTTGCTGTAATGTCTTGGAAGGCATTCTACGATAGTGCAAATATTCCAGAATGATGAAAGAGTTTTCTCTAAAAGAAGGGAAGAACAAAAATATTCCTAACGACATGTGGAGACCTTTGAAATATTTATCCCGCGGGAAATGTCGAAATCCCTTTGAACACCACGATCACTGGACTCAGCGATGTTCAGATGCATTAATAACGATCCGTTTCAGAACATTCCCAGTAATAAGACTTATAACATATAGATTCGCCGTTTAATAATGTGTCTGGCAAGAGGACATGGCTGAGCATTTGCAAGAATTTTATTACACACATAAATATCTATAAACGCTAGTGGTAAATCATATCATATGATATCTTAATACTGAGAGAAAAACAAGAAGGCAGCCCAATGAAGGTAAACCATGTAAAATTATGCACGTTATCGTTTCCTCTTTTTCGCATGCATACATACACACGCATATGCAAACAAAGTACACACACAAGGGGCGATCCCTGGACAAACACACAATGACCCCACACTACAAAGAGAGGGACACAAAGAAAAATAAATAAACACAAAACAAAGAAATACTCACACAGAGTGAGTCCGTAGACAAACAAAAGCGGCCATTATCGCCTCGCAGTGCAGCCTCAGCATGCATGGTCGGATACCGAGGGCTATTACCGGCCTGGGCGTGGGAAGGCCCCTCGGCGGCGCCCTTGCAGCACGTGGCGGCGACGCGACCCCTCAATAGCCTTATTTTTTCTTGTTATCGCCGCGACCCCGAAGATGCTTACGCGCTGCGAGGAAATGACCCGAGAACAAGCGGTGACCCAACGTGACGTCCCAGTGACCCGATCCTTGCTCCCTCGTCCCCACCGGCAATGACCCCCCGCTTGGTCCGTCATCATGTCCCGTAATGATTCCCTTTGTAATAACATCCGGACACTAATAACCCAATAATCAATCCGCACTATTAAGAGAGTCCGAGCAGGCTGTGACTGGATTGAGGATAAGGTTTCCCATCAGCGAGGGGAAGCCGCC
>NC_051412.1:36104407-36104638 GCF_015228065.2 Penaeus monodon
CCATAGTACCTGAGGAAGCAAAGGGAAAACAGAAGGAAATGTGACAAGAAAATGAGGCTGCCTCAGAGACCCATCCCTCTTCATAGCTCGTGTTCCCTGGAAACCAATATACAGCACAGGGCGCGCGTCTCTACCTGCTCTGTACATGTTTGGTCTGCGATGGGCGTCTCCCCCTCATAAAGAAACGGAAGGATATTATGGATCCCAGTAGACGCTTATCGAAATAGGCGG
>NC_051412.1:36104829-36105264 GCF_015228065.2 Penaeus monodon
ACAAGTGAAGCTAGCAGTTCAGAGTAAGTGATTATCATCTCGCAAGCTGGATCGAAGAGCCTGTTATCAACGCTGCTTTCCAGCCCGGGTGAAAATCATGCCAACGTTATGCCGTTGTTAAGACGACGCTAATGTGGTGTCGACATGGCGCGAAAAACCGTCAGCGGAAAGGAATCACGCGCTGAACCATTGAATAGTAAAAAATAAAAATATATAATGTAAATTATATCAAACAAGCAAATACATTCCTTGGGATTGATGGCCTGCCTCTCCTGTATGGTCAGGGCGGGTGTTGATGTCGAGGAGCCGTGAACTGTACATCAATTTGTCACGATCAATACACGTAATGAAGACAAAAGGATTTCACTTGGACGAATATGACCGAGAAACCAACTGCAAATGAAGACAGATCGGGCGGGCGGGCAGGCCGGTGAG
>NC_051412.1:36105318-36105961 GCF_015228065.2 Penaeus monodon
ACCTGACCTATCTTCCCCCAACGCACTCAAGTGTCTGCCAAACAAAGGGATTCGAGAGGCAAATATTTGAAACCTCGTGACCCAACATCGCACTCAAGAGTCTAAGAAACAGGAGGCAAAAATTCGACAAACGTGCAGAGTCCATAAAGGAATCATCGAGTACTTCCCACACGCGCAATAAACATGGTAACACGATTTCAACCTTGATAGGATGACATCCATACGGCAATCAATGCATTTTTATAAGTAATCTGTCAAGTCCTTAAGTTCGTCTTTAGAATAAAAATCGCATTTTCTCTTCTGTAACTTTCAGGAGAAAAATAGACAAATGGAAAAGCGAATGCTGTCGGCCACAAAGAAAAGCGAAAACCCAGACACAAAGGAGAGGGAAAACGAAATGCCCACGACCCATCCTGCAGCCAGGCGAATGAAAGCAAATGGCGAACGCAGGCAGGACGTGAGACAGAGGTGGACACTTGCATGCGAATATTTCATGGCATATCAAATATGTAGAGGACATGGACCGGGGATTATGGCAAGGTGCGCGCGGCAGAAGGTTGGAACTAAAAGCACACACAGGCATACACACTCATGTACATGGGACATCCGAGAGTTAACACAGGAAAAATACACAGCATGGATC
>NC_051412.1:36106184-36106605 GCF_015228065.2 Penaeus monodon
TCGTATTGCAGGAGGAAAGCGATTCGGGATTTGCAGATCCGGGGATTCGGTTTCGGGATTCGGCGGAGCACAAAGAGGGGGGAAGGGGAAGGTACGGGAGCACATAACCCGAGACAATTAATTGGCAAACATGAGAAACAAAGACAAAAGAGAAGGGCGGGACTGAGGATCATGGGGTGGGGGGTGGGGCGGCAGAAGGGTTTAGGTCTAAAGGGACAAGGGCAGATGGGAAGAGAATCAAAGGAAAGGGGGGGGGGGGGGAAGAGGAAAGGGCACCATTGTAAACGGGGTCAATACCAAGGAAAGGACTGGGTGGGAGGTCAGGCCGAAGGCAGCTGTGGGTTCATCAAGTGACCAAAGATGATCGATAACCTTGTCCGAGGCCAAGAGATTCGAGGGATGACGGCTCATCACGGCAGCT
>NC_051412.1:36106643-36108404 GCF_015228065.2 Penaeus monodon
TCATCTCTAATCTTTCTTCTCCCATTTTCTTCTCACCCAACTTTGTAACAAATACAAAAATAAAGAGGGTTAAGAGTAGATGTGGTATGACATACTGTACTATAGTTTTCTCTTTTTCAATGAAACAAATGATGTAAACATTTCTAAGGTCTTCCCTTCCTTCCCGAATCGTTTCCCCCTAAATACAAGAAAGCAAAGCACCGTTATCATGATCATCCGCAGGGAATGATGACACAAGTACTCTCCAGCCGGCGTCACGCTCTCGTCACGCAATGCTCAGGGTAGACGTGCTGTGTTGTCCCCCGACGCCCGTCTCAGACCGGCAGTCGACCCTAAATCCTCGATATTTTCGTCCCTTGAGACCTGACAATACTCTTAAATTAGGATAAGTGGATCAGAAGAAGAGGGCGAATCGCCTTTTTAAAGGATATATAGTTTTTTTCGAGGACGGAAGGGGATCTCGTTTTCTATCAACTTTATAACAAAAGGCGGAATGAAATTGTGACGTCCGTTTTCTTTTAGCTAAGACCGGTTGAAGCTGTGTTAAGTGTAAAGGATGAAAGTGTGGGAAAAAGAGAAGTAGGCGTGGGTGACGAAGGTGGGCGTTCAGATCGGCCAAAGAATGTGGGCGTGACAAGAGAAAGACGGGAAAAGTGGGCGGATACGGCTTACCAAGGGTGTGTTACGAAGATGGATCGGGTGGAACAGGAGAAAAACATAGAGTAATGGAGGGACAGGAGAAGGAAAAGGGTGGGCGGGCACACTGTAAGGGTGGGAGAGTTGGATGGCGAGGGTGTCTGGTGTTCTGGAAGCTGTCACGTGATTCCATCAATAGCTTGGAGAGAACAATACATGCACCATATGCCAGTTCCTCCTCCGCGATTTTCCCTTTGATATTCTCCCCAATCAACATTTGGTCGGCTATTATTGTATTAATTAGGTAACGTAATCATGGTGAATAAAATATGTTCAGTTATAATTACTTAAATATGCATTAACATAAGACTCCGGGACTTGAATGAATTAATATTATGCCTAATGGATCAAAATACCGAGGCTAATGCTGAGTTGGAGCGCCCTTTCTCAACATATGAAATGATAAACAAGCAGAAATATAGTTACGAAGAAGTCAACGGAAAATAACAAAATAAGCCAGGATTCCTCCGAGACGCAGAATCATCACGAGAACACCTATCGCCTCGAACCGTTATAACTAATCGTCGTCAGAACTTTCCGAGAACCGAGAGCCAGGAAGACCAAGAACCGATAAGCCTTCCCCTCCCCTCCCCCCTATCTTTATCAGGCCGGGGGAGGGGGCTTGTTCCTGGACGGGTGACCCAGCCTGACCTCCGATGGGCCGCAAGCCACGATCCCGATCTGCCACTCACGCGGACGCAGCCGTCAATCATAACCATTGAAGGTGGCAATCACAGCGCGGCCAAGACAATAGAGGAGCGTGGACACAGGGCGGCGGTTGATGGACACTGGGGTGGGGGTGCGGGGCAGACTGGGGGAGGACTAAGGTGGGGGTGAGGTGGGGACAGGGGGTGAGCTACCCTCGCCACCTCTCACAATCAATCAACAAAACTTGCCTTCCCCCCTTCCTAAACCCCAGCAGCCTATCCCCCTCCCCCTACGCAGTCCCCCTGAACACAGGCCTTTCCTTCACTGTCTACGGCCTTTATCTACCTTTATCTACCGCAGTAGTCGGTAGCACAATCCCACAAACAGACAACACGGAAAAGATTAAAACGATCGAAG
>NC_051412.1:36108427-36108651 GCF_015228065.2 Penaeus monodon
GAAAAATGAGAATAAAAAGGATAAATAAATGCGAGGGGACTTAGTGGAAGATGAATCATTTTTCCTCAAGTGAAGAAAAGCTCCATGTGGGGGATGGGGTGAGGGAGGGGGAGGGGCTTGTTGACAGCTGGGGCGGGGGAAACGTTGAATAATAAAAAAATATTCCCGAAAATAAAATACTGAATAATGTTGCTTATGATTATACAACTTTGCATTATTCAATA
>NC_051412.1:36109239-36109884 GCF_015228065.2 Penaeus monodon
GATCATCAGCGAATAAAAGGGACTTCTGCAGAAAAGGTCACTGCGGTCGTCTGTATATAAAAGGAAAAAAATATGAAAACCGTTGTTGGATTAAGGGATTAACAGTAAATTCAGTCTGGTTCCAGCTGTTCACGGTTGGTGTAAACAAACAGTCCCGACCACTCCCGTTTACCTCCGCCCCCCCCCCTACATCTCTCGCTCCTGTCTAAGCCGTCGAGTCCTGAATTAATCTCCCACTTGCATCGAGATTTATTTTGATGCGCGGACTGATGGCGCTGCGATACGTGGATTTTGGTCAACGTTTCTCTTAAAATTATCTTATCTATCTCTGTCTTTAACATCTGTTTTCACTCCTTCGGCAAATCGCTCCCTTAAAGACATCATCGAGTCAAGTCAACATGGTTCAAGCCGCGATAATCATTCAGTCATTTACGTATCACAGGCCTACCAACCCGTCCGGTGACGTCATCTCAACCTGCGCGATGACGTCACGGCCGTAAGTCTATCTTGTAACTTTGACGATCTGTGCCGTTAGCGACGAGGAAAACAGCGCGGCTCCAAAAAACAACAACTTTGAGATGAACAAAAACAAATACAAGCGACGCCGCCTATCACCGTGGGGTATTACATGTTCTGAGCCGTGCA
>NC_051412.1:36109941-36110134 GCF_015228065.2 Penaeus monodon
GGAGGGAGCAAAGGAGGGGGATTATACCAGAGGAAATTCACATGATCATTTCATCAGAACAATACAGACCCCGCCAGGCGACTCATTGGAACAATGACAATGCCAGTCATCTCTTCTTTAACAGTGTGCAAGGTCAATAAAGACCTTTCTTACCACAGCTTGACTGATATGGGAACAAACTAGGAGACTGATT
>NC_051412.1:36110175-36110411 GCF_015228065.2 Penaeus monodon
GACTGAAACAGGAAAAACAACATAGCAAAAACGATGCGTCTGCGCCACAAACACAGCAACAGCAATCACAGCGGCGCACAGCGAGGCATCAGACGCACATCAAGCGCCGGAGCGGTTCCCTGCGCCCGTAATCCCGCATCAGGACGAGGTGAGGGGCGGCCAGGAGCAGCAGCAGACAAGGATTAAGGGAAATTAGAGAATTAGAAGGTATTACGATTCGACCGCTCTCGTCATGT
>NC_051412.1:36110467-36110632 GCF_015228065.2 Penaeus monodon
AGAGCCACCGCCTGCCCTGCCGCGACCAGTTCTTTTTTGTGTGCTTTGTTTTTCTTTCGTCAGAGGAGTCGTAAAAAGTTGGTTTGTCACCTTCGCTAGGTGGGGCTTCCTAGGAGCAACCATCTGCGTTGTCTGTCTCTGTCTCCACCCATCCATCTATCTACG
>NC_051412.1:36110721-36111021 GCF_015228065.2 Penaeus monodon
GATTTTCCTTCCCTCTCTCTACCACACCCCTCTCCCATTCTCCCCCTCTCCTTTATCTTCTCCTTCTCTTCCTCATCCTCTCCCTCCCTGCCTCCCTCCCTCTGTCCCTCCTTCGCCTCCTCCCTCCCTCTCATATGTATATCCCCTTTGTTGGATTATTCTCTCGAAAGCCATATGAGTTTAACGAGTTGTACGTACCCGGTGAAGGTACATGTTTCGGCTGAACATTATACTCATCCGCAAGTTCATAGGCAAGTTCGAATAGGTTTTGTTATAGCGGCATAGTGTATTCCGGCGATC
>NC_051412.1:36111260-36112548 GCF_015228065.2 Penaeus monodon
CAAAACACGAATTCAGCGACCCACACCCGGAATACCTACGCAAAAGCGAGCGTGCGTGAGTCCCAAAGTACTGAAGGCTGAACTCGCTTCAAGGGTGTGTTTAAGCGCCAAGGTCACCACCATATTACAAGTCCGGCCGAGGCATGACTCTGCAAAGTGCAACGGTTGCAAGTGCAGTCGGGGGGGGGGCTTTGTAATTTGCGTTGACTGATGAGAGGTTGGGGTAAATGTTTTCGGAGAACTGATTTTAAAATAACGCAAGCGAAAATGATAAGTGAAATATAGATATATATAGTTAGATTATGAGGGAAAGCGTGTCCAAATCAAAGAAGGAATTAAGTGGAGAACAGAAGAGCAACTAATGGAAAAAGAAGAAGTTCATGGCGAAAAAAAAGAAGAGGTGAAGAAACGGTAACTAAGCGATGTTACGCGCTGCCTAGGTGTTTAGGCAGTGGGCGGAGCGTGTCAAGGGCAGAGGATGGAAGGATGGAAGGAGCGGGATCAAAGCTGGCGTGAATTCTAAGATTCGAAAACCTTTTGCAGTCGGGAAAAGAGCAATCATACCTTCCGGCAACCTTGGAATCGTCGGCGCATACACTACTGTGATAAAAAAAAATTCTCCGTAATTTTTCATATAGTAAATCCTGCGTACACTCGAGTCTGTATGAGACTTCGAGGCGAAACAAGGCATCGAAAAGAAAACACGCGGATTCGAGCCGCTTTTTAACTGGCAACTCTTACCGGGTGTAAACAGGCTCCCTCCTATCGCAGCCTGCATCGCGGTCCGTTGCAGCGCCGTGTCTCACACGACGTATCGTATTATGCATATGAGCAGAGAAGGACACGATCGCAGGCTCTCGCGGGCAAGGTCTACAGACCTTGCTCGCGGGTGTCCTCAGACTGGCTGAAACACGGGGCTCAAGTGTGCCTCGGCCCCGGCCCCAGGGGAGGCGACCCTCTAAGTGCTCCTCATGTCATGTCGTCCTGCACCTGCAAGTCCCAAGGGCAGCGCCCCTTCAAGCCCACACACAAGAAGGCTCCCGGGGTTACGGAGGCGACATATAAACACCGCCGGCCACTTCAGAAGGCGCCTTGTGTTTGCATTACACAGTGCATTACTCCCCCGCCCTTGCCGTCGCCTAGGCCGCAATATGGCACCGGCAAGCCCGACAGGCGCAATAAAAACAGGCTCGTGTTGAAACAATATCCGACCTGGCTCCGGAGTCAATATTTCCCACATTCCTATCAGACCATTCTAGGGTACGCGTTAGTGTACAGACGCCAAGTC
>NC_051412.1:36112629-36112710 GCF_015228065.2 Penaeus monodon
AGCACACCTCTCACCTTCAATCCCCTGCTCACCTCACCTAACTTCACCCCTCACTCACATCTACACTCCCATAAAACACTC
>NC_051412.1:36112735-36113207 GCF_015228065.2 Penaeus monodon
GCTTTTTTCCTTAGGGGAATTTGGTGGTCCGTATCCCAGCGCCTCCCTCGCGCCATTGTCATTATCGTTCGGCCAACTTAAGTAGTAAAACGCTATTAATACCCAGCCTTTGTTGAACATCTAAGCCCGTTGTTTCATTACAGCGGGGCCGTACTTTGTGATCACCATCATTTCTTGCATTTTTATTTAGTGGGATGTTATTGACCCTCTCCTTCCTTCCTCCTTTATTCCCCTCCTTCCTTTCCTCCTCCCCTTTCTCCCTAACTGCCACTTTAAGGCGTTCTTCCTCCTTCGGTTGACAGAATACTCTTTCGCTGGGCTTTGGCGCGGTCCGTCTTCATTTTACATCATTTGCAGTAAATGGCCGGGAAACCGATACTAAATTAATACGGTACTCTCACGGTAAACATTTTAGTTTGATGACTTGAACCAAATTATTAATAATGTCTCTCGCACGCGCTCTCTACCCAAC
>NC_051412.1:36113675-36114209 GCF_015228065.2 Penaeus monodon
CGGAAAACACATATTGGTCACAGTATTTGTACAAGGAAGAATAAATAGGCGTGAAGAGTAACGGCAATATTTTTACCTGGGCAAAGGAATGCATGGCTTACGAGCGCTTCAGGTACAGTGCATCTTCCTTTCGCAGAAATAGGCTCCGCCAAAAGCGAATTCACGCGGACACTTTACCATGCGACGACCTGCAGATGCCCCGCCGGGCCCCGCCCCCTCGGCCGCCAGTACTGCCGCTGTGCGGGTCACGACAAAGAGGAATCTCCACCTTTCCCCTTTTCGTCTCCAGTGCGACACACTATCCCTTACTTCACCCATTTCACTTTCTAAGTGCAATTTCACCCTCCATAACCTCTCCAACTTTTTGACATTATCAGACTTGTTGGAGATAAAAAAATGCTCACCGGAGCCAAGTTATAACAGGGTTAGGAGTAACTTGCAGCAAAAATGTCCACAAACAATGTATCGGTTACAATGCGTTGTTATTTTTTACGTGCGTGTGTAACTTCCTTCTATGCAGAGGCTTCTCCATGC
>NC_051412.1:36114236-36116713 GCF_015228065.2 Penaeus monodon
GTCGCTCTCCCTTACACACTATTATACATCAACTAGAACGTAACTTATGATGCTGTAGGTTTCCGTAGACAAAGCTAGACTGGGCACCAAATTGAGATTAATATTATGTTGAATGTGTTTAAATTGGGTTTCTGTTTCTGGCTGAGAGTAAGCAAGGACAGGTTATGCTGACTGCGCAGTGTTGGTTATACGCTTTGTTAAACACTAGGAGGGTGTCTCAGGTTTTGCTGGACAGTTTAGTCTAGGCTATGCTAAAACAGCTTTGTTTTTTTGCGTTCTGTTAAGTTTGATGACGTTAGGCTCAGCGAAGCCAATTATAGTTGAGTTAAAATAAGATTTTCGCAAGAATAAATTAGTCTTCAGTGTTCCGGCGGGATCGAAGACCCACACAACACGGACACGGACAGAAGATCGAATCATGAGGCATCGCAGAAGGCTGAATGGCATCAGAAACGCAAATGTCAAGAGTATCGATTTTAATCCCATGGAACGCTGCTAGTGCTGCGCCCGCAGGGGAGCCTAATTCATGGCGACATCATGTATTTTTAATTAAAGTTGATGTTCATTGTCTTAATTCAGTACAATGTTCAACGACCGTTTTCATAACCGATTTGAAAAGCGCGGTTTTTCATATAGATAAAATGTATATAGATAGATATTGTGTGCGCTCTATTCACAGGCACTTCATAGCAGATAAAAAATACAATGATTTTCGGGTACAGTATTACAGTTCATACACGACACATTTTTGCGGCAATAACAATATCGCTCCTCCATTGTCTATTTTCAATGTATTCAAATATCTATATTTATTTTTTCTCAATGTAAATATCTATGTATGCTTATGTACACCATTCTTTCTGTATTCCTCCTCTTCGTATACTCTCAATATCCCTATCTCTATCATTCTCATTTTCACATATGCTTCCAATTCGTTGTTTCTTGCGAGGGTGAGTGCCAACACAGTGCCAGTGAAGGAAGATGGGAGGGGGCAGTTCCATCATCATTACCCAGGCTGTTAACAGTAAGAGGCCCAGCATGAAATATTCACCCTTGGCCTACAAGCCAAATGTCGTCTGCTGTCACTTTCCCCTGTTGTAAACGCTCTGCCATCTTGTATCCCTCATGGGTCACAACGATATTTTTTTTATCTTTATCGAGAGGGAAAATATAGGCAAAAGCTATGGATGTGAAAAAAGTGTTTAGTTTCATTTGCGATGACGCCAGGGCGGGGACATGGGTGTATGCGTCTAATCAACAGAGCCTCGTCCACGCACGGCAAACATCACGTAGCCCTTTCCAAACAATGGTCAAGACAATGTTGACGCCAAATTATCGCCAGTATCTGTGTTAGCAAGTTTGTGTAATACGCTCGGGGTCTTTCGCGGCAAAGGAAGGGAAATCGTGACTGCAATGTTTGGAGATGCTTGACCGGGGTGTCTCAAACCAAGTCCCAGACGCGCGTGCGAATTTGCCGCTTTGTTATTTTATTGAAAGCGGGGGAACTGCGCTCAGAACTAAAACAATTTGTCGTCCGGGGATCGTAACTTGGGCATTTTTTCAAACAAAATAGAATTAGCTTTGCTAGCTGTTGATGGCAGTGATTACCATACCTGATGATAACAATAACAATATTTATGATAGTTATGATCACACTAAAAGAGATAGTAATGGTAGGAACACGTAATAAGAAAAGTGTTACAACAATAGTGATGATAATGAAATAAGAGTGCAATAAATAATGCAATAACAATAAAAGCAGTATCACTAGATGACCGTAACAAAAACACACACAGACAGTAATGATAACAACCCATTACACAAGATTCGAAAAAAGCATTATCATAAGAGCAAGACTTTTAAGAGCTTTAGCACCTGCATGTAATTGCCCCGTGTACAGTAATGATCCCGTAAAATTCTCCTGTCAGCTAATTTTGATATTGAAAACAGAATTATCTGATATCGCAATTCACTCAGTCGGATTAGCGGTTCTTCTATTATTGCATTTCCATATATGTACGATCGCACCGGAACTCCGTGCTCCGGTTCGAGCGATATTAGCGAATATCGGAACAGCGCCACGGACCGACTTCAAATGCACATGCTAGTAAAATAAACCGAGGAAACGCAGCATATTTTCCAGCATATTCACATTTGACCATTTGATTGCTCGTTAAAAGCTGCTGTTTAAACGTAACACAAATGGCACGCGTAAAAAAAAAGTCCAATGATTTGAATATTCCAGCAACATGCCTTTCTATTGCAATTTTAATACACGCTGGCAAGTTGGTTTATATATCCCATCGAATCTCTATGCGGATTCGGCTTTAGCTTTAGGGCGGCAGTCTTCTGTTAAGGCTCTTAAAGGCTTTTGCAGACAGAATTTGCATTTGTGCACAAGGATACACATGCATACATAAATATCTGGCTGTAAATTATGTACCATCGCACATGGTGCTCCAGCATACAGAAACGAG
>NC_051412.1:36116762-36117038 GCF_015228065.2 Penaeus monodon
TCACACAACACCGCGTTCGCAAAAAATATATCTCATATACATATAGCTCACATTTCAAACAGATGGAAAGATAAAGGGAGCATGAAGGGAAGAGACGGACTGAGAGTCAAAGTAAGGACGACCACCAAAAACTTTTCCCTCGCGCACGACACCCGCCCCAGTCAGTCCTCGTCCGAGATTCTTGTCTAAGGACTGACTCATCATGAAGCCCGAGCCACATCTCCATTATTCACTCTCGCTATCCATCTTCCGGAGCCCAATTTGCCCCGATTAGGC
>NC_051412.1:36117064-36117803 GCF_015228065.2 Penaeus monodon
ACTTAATTGTCTTATCTCGCCACAAAGTCCGTCCGTTGCTCAGTCGCTTGTACCGCCTCCTGAACTTCCCCTCAAAGTCTTCTTGTTTTACCCTCCAATAACTTCCTTCTTTTCCCGTTCTTCATCATCCTTTCACTCATTTACCCTTCTTCCTCTTCATCTCGTCCCATCTTTATTCTCTTTCTCTTCATAGCATCTCCCATTTTTTCTTCTGTCTTCACGAAACAACATCTTGGGGTTGTTCCATGCCGTTGTCCAGCTAATTAAATTCTGGACAATCTTTTCTACGTTCAGATTTACAACTTCATAAAAAGAAAGACTCGTGGTTTCCCTTTAATGCCAAGACAATTGTTATCTTCGCTATCTTGCCATACGGACCCTATTGATCAAGCAGACATGGACGTAGAATACACAGTGCCATTGTCTTGGGAACAATAAAAAAAAAGTTTATGTAAATGGGATAAAATAAAACTCCACTGTGCATTATTTATCGCTAATCAATAAATGTAAGGTGTGTTCTACTCAATTCTCTCCCTCGTGATAGATTAAACAACCATCTATCTTTTCAGGCGCTCGTCTAATTGTTTCCTCGTCCCTCCCACCCTTTCCTCCCTTTTTAGCCTTTTCCTCTTTCTCTTTTTCTCGACTAATCAGCTTCAATCTTTTACAGTTAAACGTTTCTGCCAATTCATCGGCCATTTCCGTTTCATCTTGTACCTCTTTTACGCATTACATGGAT
>NC_051412.1:36117991-36118154 GCF_015228065.2 Penaeus monodon
AGTGAAGATGGTTTGGGGAGGAAACAAATGGGGAGGGGGCGGGAATGCTCCTTCCCTTCCGAAATGAAATCAGGACGAGAAAAGAAAGTTGAAGATTTACAGTGTAATGTTTACAAATTAACATGACCCACATATTTCATCCGCTGTGTTTTGCTCGTTCCCG
>NC_051412.1:36118186-36118279 GCF_015228065.2 Penaeus monodon
CCCGATGTCATAGGTCGACATAGCTACACGCACCAGGATTTCCGGCCTTTTTTCTTACAAGCCTCACTAATGTTTACCCGATCCTGTTAAAGC
>NC_051412.1:36118594-36118710 GCF_015228065.2 Penaeus monodon
GGGAATAATATTCTGCAAAACAGGGCGTAGATGTAAATCGCGTGGTAGTCAAAGCCAGTAACAGCAAAAGGGAGAAAAGGGAGCAAAAAAGGTTTAAATTCGATTTTTTTTATTAA
>NC_051412.1:36118918-36119436 GCF_015228065.2 Penaeus monodon
ACTCGAGTGTCTACTAAAAAGTCACAACAAAAGAGAAAAAATGTACAAACTGTAATAGCGCGGTTTGTTGATGTCCTGCGAGCGCCGGCTCACAGGGCTGCGCGTGGAGATCCATTCCACTTTAAACTTTAGATATAAAACTAAATTTTCCTCCCATTTGGATAATCCCGATGCCGTTTAAAAAGTTAACATCGGAATCCCAGTTCATCCCGGTCCTAAACAAGCAAACAATCTGCGTACTGTTCCTACAAAGGCTCCTCCTGTATGGGAGAAGCCACAGACTCCCAAGTTGCGGAAATTGTTTCCCCGATATACGTGTTAACAGCGCCGAGGGCACAGCGCGGGGCCGGGCAGGGGCTGGAGGTATTGATTTAAATAAGCACAGACATATCTCAGATGCAGAAAGAGATAATAGGACACTTGAGGTGTTTATGGCACGCCGCGCCGCCGGGCCATTACTGTTAACGAGGCGACACAAGATGCCAAGCTGCGATACCCGACGCCGCATAATACAATAC
>NC_051412.1:36119478-36121422 GCF_015228065.2 Penaeus monodon
AAGGCGTGGGTTATTTATACGTTCGTCTGGTATGATATGTCCCTTCAGAAGCCATTAAGAAGATATATAACAAGCATGGAAGAAAGAGATTACAATTAAGCCATTGTTTACAAGGTGGGGGACTCTTGCTCCCCCTCGCAGCACGTAAGCGCCAGTCCCTGTTAAAAGCTTATCGTCTTGCATATCAGATCTCTGTCGCAGAACTACAATACGAACTCTCTCGTCCTCTGCGTGACTAGCGGATGTTGCATGCAAAACAATGCAGGGGAGGAGCAACCAATTATTCCGTCAGCTTGATCTATATGCAATCATCCGTAATGCTCTCGCGGCTGTTTCCGCCTCAGAGCAAGTGGTATATTATTTTGCAAATTAACACAGAATTCTGCACGACGCTCTTTTTTGCAGATATTGCTATTCATGGAAACGTTTCATGATACACAGCTGTGAAAAGCGAAGATCTATTAGACACTCTCAATAACAGCTAATACGAAAGAATACGGCGACTCTCCCGAAGCGAGCACGAACAAAATATTATGTCTCGTTTTGCAAGCAGCCCCTTTCTTCACACAAATTACCGTGTCTTGCTTGTCCTGGTGGAAATATATCACTGCGGGATCTGTGGCTGCAATACGCTACGACGGGATCTAGCGCTGGGAAACCTTCTGTTGTAATATTAGGCCATTTCATTCACAAAAAATGTAATATCCGGAAAACTATTTGGAAAATCCTGTAATCTAAACTATGTCAATTGCAGCGAAACTGCCAGGGAATTTATCATGTCGAAACGACCATGAATGTATAATACAGAAATATGCCGAACTGGACTTGAAATATAGATGAAAAAGTCTGGGAAATTTTCGTCTTTCCTCACAGTGCAATCTGCCACATCATCCGTTCGCCTCTCCCGAGCAAGCGGGTGGGCGGCGAGGCGAGGGGAGTCAAGGAAATAATCCCCGTGTTCAATAACCAATTAGAAGGTAGATTTAGGAGGCAACGTCCCGCGGGTGTCGATAAGAAGCAATCTGGACGCTCGTAGATTAAGCAGGATTCAGCCTTGCAGACTCGCCGGGTCGATCCTTCCCTTCCCTTGTCCGCCGGCCTTCCACCCCCCCCACCTTCACCCGCCATGCAAAATGCACGCGAATCGACGCATTAATCACACCCTTCCCGAAATAGCTATCGATACACCGCACATGCTGTTAAAGAGACAGAAAGGAGAGCGCGAAGAGAAACAGTAAGCAAGCACAAATCTTCCGCCTGCCAACTCTAGGAGGGAATAAACAGGGAGAGAAGGTGGGCCAGAAAATAAACAAGAGCGTAAGATGGGCTTAGTCGCGGCAATGTATATGAAAACAGCGCGGGGGGCGGGGGCGAGAGGGAGGGCCTTCGGTCAGGGTAAACCTCCTGTGTTTTGACAGGGCGGCATCTTGGGTGAGGGGCCGAGAGGGCTGGATGCGGCCGAGAAGAATGCCCCTAAGTGGATCTATCTATCACGGGCGGACAGAGGGGCGGGCGCCCGACCAGCTCTCGCCACGCCCACAAGATCAGTCCGCTCTTTATATTGACAGCTCGTCGATGGCGATAGCTTTTTATAACTAGGAATTTAGTGCATATTTTCTTCTTCTCTCCTCGCCCTCGCTCTTGGCACCTTGCTTACGGCGCGTTGACCTGGCCTGGCACATATGCAGCAGCGGCAAAATAATGTGCCTGAGTCGTCTTCCAGGGCAGCTTCCTCACGCTTGGCCGCCCCCGGACCCCACGTATCAACCGCATAACTCCGCCTACAATATTTATTAGCTTTCCACGCGACTTCCCTCTGCCAGGATTACGTACTTTATCATAATGCATAATAAACATACATGTCACTGCCTGTGTACATCTTCTTGTGGACGCGGGTACTTGCGCGTTGCGCGGGTAAGTGAGCGTGTTGCACAAAGAAAAATT
>NC_051412.1:36124277-36124486 GCF_015228065.2 Penaeus monodon
ATTAGACCGAACATAACCGTCAGCGTGGTCAGAACATGGATTATCCCCTTGAGGCCGCTCCGGGCACCCCCCGCCACGGCCCCCGCCATGCGCCACCAAGTGTATCTATTTTATTGTAAAAGATATAAATAGTGCTGTGGGGGTTAAAGATGCACACTGAGTGGGCAGGAGGTATCTGTGCTGGTTGTCATCTGGTGACTTTGTAAATT
>NC_051412.1:36124561-36126004 GCF_015228065.2 Penaeus monodon
AGCAACTTCCTACGAGCGTCAACGAATGGCTCCAGGGGTTAATACTGTAATAATCACGATCAAGGGTGTTTGATCACACCAATAATGTCTGTCCCGGAGCCGTAATAAAAGTCTTCATCAAGATTTCTTATGTGTATCTTCGAAGGAGTTTTGGGAAGTAGGATGGAAGACGAAGGGGTTGTGGGGGAGAAGAAGAGAGAGGAACGGGTAATGTTGGAGAAGAGGGTGGAGTAGGTAGATGGGAGAGGCAGGGGTAATGGTGGAGAGGAGGGAAGGTGAGAAGTCAGAGGACGGGGTACTAAGGGAGTAAAAGGAAGAGGGAAAAGGGATCTCTCGGGAGCACTGGCCTCTAGGAAGGGATGAGGTAGATCATGTCATGGGAGTTGGAGGGCGTACTGCCTTCGGGAGATCGTAGTCGTGGTAGAAGTAGCTCTGAAGAGGTGTAATTGTGGTTCTTAGAGGATCGAGGGCGAATAGGCACGAAGAGAAAAAAAAGTGAAGAAAGTACAGGTTTCTTTTACTGTTGGTGTCACCAGTAATATTATACAGTCATTATCATTACCGTCCTTCATTCTAATATTTTTTGGGGTGGCCGTGTCAACGTCCACAGAATGCCACAGACAGGCAATGACAGAGATGACGGAGGAGGACAGGCGTTCGTTATATAGGAGTGTACCACGATGAGAGTGGTCGCTGGAGGGAGGTCGTGGTGGAAAGGGTGACACAGCCGGATCCTAATCGCCTGGACTAGAGGTTAATGATTAGCCAGTCATGGTAACGACACCCTGACTGACGGAGTAGGGAAGCCGTCCAAATGGAGGGTCGTCGTAGAACGGTCGTAAAGGAGAGATCTACTGATTAGACTTTAGATTCCAACGGCTAATCATGAACGCGAGGAGAAAAAGTGCGCGAGGTCAAACAAAGTCAAAGTTCAGTTCTAACGCTGTCAGGATCAGGGAGAGATTCTGATGAAGATGCTGGATAGGAAGAAAGAGTTATTAGAAGGAACAGCAAAGAAAAATCACATTACGACATGTCTTACCTAAGAGTCCAAACAGTGAAAATACATCTGGTGCTTACCTGTAAAAAAATAACAAATTGAAATATTAGTACAGGTAACAGATATATTCTATAATGGTTATATAAACAATATCCAACACTTCATGAAGCCTTTAAACATGAAGTCTTTGAAAAATATCATTAGCTTTATCAACTCAAGTTACTTTTAAGATATAAAATGATATTTACTTTAAGTTATATTCATCAAAGAGTAAACAGAGAAAAAGTGGAGACGTCTAACCATTTCAAACTGGCTTTCTACACGCTCCACGTCTAGCACATGCGTCTGCACTATGACAAAAGGTAATTATTCCACTAAAAGAAAAGACTTTCAAAATAAGGATAAAGCACACGAGCTGCAGTCTTGCAAAGTCTCAGACGAAG
>NC_051412.1:36126037-36127831 GCF_015228065.2 Penaeus monodon
AGGTTTCACTTTAACCAAATGCTGCAATAATTATAGACGATAGATCCATATATGCAAATGCTTTTTTTCGTCTTGGACTCTCGGATTTTCATTATTCCTTACGAGAAAATTATACAAATATACGGGCTGCCACCGGAACAGTGTGCATAGTTTAGTGCCGCCTTCCGCCCCCTTACGTCTCGGAGGGTCCGCGCCCCTCCCTCGCCCTTGGAGATGACGTCTCCTCTACATCATCAAATATACCTTAAGAAAAGGCTCTTGAGTTCTTGAAATGAAGAGAAGACTGTTAATGTAGGAAGCAAGCCAGGAATTATGTTATTACACTGACGCAAGCAGATGCCATTACTCTGTGTTCAGGAGAAGACATCTCCTTTAAAAGGGAGATGAAACAAAATGCCAAAAATTAAGAAAAAGTACTTGGTCTAAAGCTCCAAGACACAAGGCATCAACTTGAGATGGATATTCAATTCACATGGGGAAGGATGATATAAACGCATGATATCCTGTTTTTCGCGGCGTTTATCCCCCTAAAATATGATATCAAACACAGGCCCGAGGTACATAATCCTAGTTCACGTGACTATGACCTTAACCACAGCGGGTATAAGGTCGCAATTCCCAGCGAAAAAAAAACCAGATCGCTGGTCTCCATATCTCTCGTAATCATCAAGACGGAACAGACTCGCAGATTTCATTAGAGTCGCCTTCCTCACGAACAAATCAATCTGACCTTTAATCACCCCGGTTCAGAAAATCACCCCACGAGGCGAGCGCGCGCCCTACACAATCATCACGCAGCACTAATACGCGGAGTGCTCCACTAAGGCGTTGTCTTCACTACTTGCAGCCTCTCGACTCCTGTGGTTACCGCGGTGGCCTCCCACGGGAGGGTTGAGCTTACTTTAAGATATTACAAGAGCCACGAGCCCCCTCGCGGCACCTCCAAGGGCCTCCTGCTGCAGTAGGAGGTTCCAGGGACAATGGGCTCGGGGAGGGGCGTGAGGGGGCCGTGGGGGACTCATTACATTAAGAGCCGTCGTGCAGTGCAAGACAGCCCTACACTCTTGCATTTAGACACCTTGTGGGCCTCTGTCGCGCCGATCTTTCTTTCCTATCAATATGCCATTATCTTGGTCGATTGCATCGCCCCCAACCCCCAATATTTCTTTTATTCCAATCACTTCAATCTTCATTTCTCAAACTGAATTATCGTAATTCACAGTGCACGAAAATACCAACAGACGCAAAGCCGTTTCACCAACGATTGTGCAACGGAAGAACTACCTCCAGCTGCCACCTTCCTTCCCCAAACGACGAGCTATCTAGTAGTCTTTGTGCCCCGTTTCTCCGTCGCATCCTCCGCGTCGCTCCCACATCATCTACATACCCTTTGTTGCGACATCAGCATAGCAATACAGCCCCTTTATCATCGCCTGCAGCATAACCCAAGCTCCGTCCACCTGTAACCCGAGCACCGTAACAGTACCACTACATCGCCTCATCGTTCCCCTATGGTTCAAACCCAAGCCCCGACTGATCCCTGCCTCCTTGTCCCCATGCGAGACCAGCTTCCCTAACTGACCCCCACTGAACCGCGCATTCCCTTCCCCATGCGATATAAGCAAGGGCCTCTGAATCACGCGGTCCCTAGCACCATTGCGGTCTTCAGGAGATCCGCGGCCTCCCCTCCTGTTGTCTCCTGTGGGATAAACAAAGCCCCGGACCTGTGCGACCCTCCCCCCCTTCTCCCCGTCCTCACGTCTCTACACTCCATCACCGGTCTCTTCCTTTCAT
>NC_051412.1:36128094-36128709 GCF_015228065.2 Penaeus monodon
TATTTTCATTCAAGTTATTGTTCGTTCCCTGTTTCATGAAAAAAAAAATCCTGTCCCCGTGCCTTCTCACTCTCTTGCACCACTACTCTATTCTCGTTCTTCTTTTCCCTCCCCTTTTCCTTTCTCCCTTCCTTCTTTCCCTCTCGTCTGGCCTGTCCTCCCCTTCTCCTCCTCCCTTCTCCTTAGTTCCTTGCACCCCTCTAGCCCTCCCCATTGCAGCGGCCGGCCGGAGGAGCGGATCCCGGCGGGGCAGGCAGCGCGGCGCGAGCTCGGCCGCTCTCCGGAGGTACTTGGCGTGATTCACTGCCGCGGCGCGAGGGAAGGGACGACGTCGCGGCAGCAATGGAGGAAGGAAGCCCGGGAGGACGAGTGTGGTTATTGATGAGATGACCGGACGGCGATGGCAGCTTTTATTGTCCGCCGGAACGAGCGATGAAGGATTACCTCCCCCGCCTCGACCCCCGGGCGAGGAAAAAAAAATCGAACACGCAGAGTCCCTCCGGGAAAAAAATAGACTTAATACACGGGGTAAGACCCCCTCCCACCTCTTTCCATCTCCAAATGTCTTAGAGTTTAAATCGAAAAAAAAGTGTGGGAGGGAGCACTCCCCCCCTC
>NC_051412.1:36128755-36128863 GCF_015228065.2 Penaeus monodon
TCTTTCGACTCAAAAAGACAAAACCCCAAGGAGAGCTTGAAGCACCGTGGTAGCCACATCAAAGCCAGACGCAAGAAAATGAGTTGGCACAGTGGGAGAAGCAGGTAT
>NC_051412.1:36128903-36129007 GCF_015228065.2 Penaeus monodon
TATGGTAGCATTAAGAGAAAAGGAGATGGGGAGGAGGAATGGACAGAAAGAATTAAAAAGATGGAAGAACGAGAGCGAAAGAACCGGAGGCGGATCGGGGAGGG
>NC_051412.1:36129079-36129176 GCF_015228065.2 Penaeus monodon
CGGTGGGGTTCAACGTGAAGAATCCAAGAGAAAAAGCCTCAGAGAAATTTGATTGAATATAGATAACCCTGAAGGCTGTTCGGCCTCGGACACATTT
>NC_051412.1:36130932-36132360 GCF_015228065.2 Penaeus monodon
CTGTTCCTGCGTTTTCATCTCGACCGAGGACGTTTTTATTTCGTCTTCCGATCTTCTCTCCGGTTTCCAGCGGAACCTTCTCCCCTATCTTGGCTACCACTTTGACGACCTTTCGTCCACCTTTTAGCGTCCGTTCCAAAAACCAAGATGAACCGGGTGCTATCTCTTCCTTCTGATTTCAGTTATCATATCTTTCTCTCTCTTGTTTCCCCAAGAGTTTTTGTTCCATATATTGGCTTGCTACCCAGCTTCTGATCTGATCCCTCGGTGATGTCCCTGCCCTCGGTTTCCTAAAGATAAGGGCAAGATGACAAAATAATGTAGCTTTCTTTTGAGAAAGAAAGATAAATTACTTTTCCTGATACACACATGGGGTCTTCCTGTTCCTCATTTTATTTCTTCCTGTTTCTCACTTTTTTATCAAATTGTTTTGCCCTTTAAAACGCATAGATAATCACTGCCTGCTTGCGTTTCCATATCTGGTGGTTCTTGTGAAATATTTCCGTAGTTTCCTCGCAATATGTACTGTAATGACTTCATATCCTAACTTCCCAATTTCAGTTAATTTCAGCCATGCTGAGGAAACTAGCCTTTTAGAAATAAATCTCACAACGAAGACTGGTTTTTCTCCACTACTGATTCGTAAAACTTTTGTACAACAATCAACAACTACTTGTTTCCAATTCGCGTTTATTGCAAAAGATATGCTCTTAGAATGCAATGTTTCTTCACTGTCAATAACTACCTGGCTATGTTATTACTTTAATCTCACTGATTTGGCCCCAGCACAAAATGTAAGCAGACAATTTTAAATCTGCTTGCATGCCAAGTTGACCTGAATCTAGTGTAATACCTACACATTTAATTTTTGGTGAAAAGTTTGTGTAGCACTGATAGAACTGGCGCACAAGTTTTTTTCTTCTTTTTTCCTTTTTATCGCGTTTCGTAAAGTCCGAAATTTAGCCAATTACTTCACGATCAACAAATTTCCAGCACCTTTAATCAAGTATACTGAGACGCCTCTACCCTCTCCTCCCCTTTCTTATATTCAAATGCATTCTCTATCTTTTGATTATACTGACCATTATATCCCTGCTGCTCTGCCGTTCCCTCTTATTTTCATTAACTCTCGGAACGGCATGTAAAAATGATCCTTAAAGATTTTAAACGTTTTTTTTTCATGACAAGTTGGAAGGCAAACAAACGTTTGTGTTTATCTTTTGCCAAGTTTTATTTTTTCGTAGCTTTCAGTGCGATTTACCCCTTTTCCTTAGTTCTCTCCGTGGTCATTTTACTATTGTTTTATACAGTCCAATCGACGAAGTTTTGCTGACCATACGGGACTATGGTCAGTCCCTTCTCTCTAACATTTATTTTGCCTTCAGTCAAGTGGCTGATTAACTCCATTTACGTTACTACTACTCATAA
>NC_051412.1:36132972-36134484 GCF_015228065.2 Penaeus monodon
ATGTGATATTCCAGTTGCATAGGGATGGGGGGGGGGGCTAGTTTACGACCGTTCTTCCTTTCGATTAAAAGTCTTGCAGACTGTGCAGGGGGAGGGGCTAATGCCGAGGCTTCAGCGCCTTTTTTCTCACTCCCTCGGCTTACTGGCTCTCTGAGGTTCTCTCGATGCGTGGCTCTACGTTTGCTCGCCGGCGCCAGCTGGCCTGGATCGACCGTCCTAGATACTGTTTGCACCAGGAAAGCAAGACAAGAATACCGAACACATCGGCCAGACCTCCTTCGATATCAAAGTATCTCATTACCTAAAGAAAAAGCAAATCTTCGAAGAGATATGTACACTTTTTTTTTAATCTTCCTTTTTTTCTATATGTCTTCGCTTCTAGGGTACAACAGCGCCACGAAAAAATCTGATATTTATGAAAATGTTTTGCCAGTAACATATGTGAACGTGCGCGTGCGTGTGCCCTTCCTCTCGCCCTCTCTCGTTGCATAAGTGATATACAGCTTCCCTTGTGGCGCAAACAACTCAACAAAGAGCTGGGGTCGAACTGTGACACACCTGGGTAAGGCGTAGCGGGGAGAGGGGGAAGGGGGAGGGGTCATACTTCTCTAACCCGCACGTAAAAAGACCCAGGATTCGTATTTGGACTGGTATCCCATACTCGAGATGAAGAAAAAAATTCGTTCTCTAGCTCGAGGAAAGGAGATGCCGCGCCCCGATCTTAGAGTTTGTACCCGAGGGGGAGATACATTCACACCGGCCCTTGGTGCAGGCAAGGAGGAGCAGACCTCACACCTCGACCTCCTACTTGAGAGAAACACGTCGGGAAAATCATAACCCTCGAAGCGAAACGCCCATTCCGATCAGCATGACGCTCATCACGGTGAAAGGTCCAGCTGCTAGAGTGTGGACGTGCAACCAACCAGAAAATATCATCTTTAACAGAACCCGAAGGAAAATATTACGTCACATCCAATTACTCGAGACTTCACCTGTAGATCCCTTACAAGACCAGGCTTCGTATTTCGGTCCTCAGTTCAAGCATCGGCTCATGACATTCACTGAAGCTTTAACCTAAAGCTTTCAAGTCAAGCTTCGCGATTCGCCTTGTTCCCTTCGCCTAAAGATTCACCTTCAACCCTTTAACTTGCCTCGCCCTGTACCCTTCGCCTCGAGCTTCGTCACCTTCAATGCGAAGGGGCGAAAGGCGGCTGAAAGAGAGTGTGGAAGGAAGGCAAGAAGAAGAGGGAGGAAGAGGGAAGTAAGAAAAGGATTAGAGGATAACGGAACTGGGTAAGAGCAGAGTGATGAAAGTTGAATTACATCATAAAATGGGAAAAGAAGATGTACAAACAGATAAAACAAAACAAACACTAAATAGATTATCAAAATAAACGAACAGACAATCAGAGCAGTAAAACTGAGATGCATAACAAGGAAGAGATAAAAAGAACTAACAGAAAGCAATAAATTTTAAGGTCCGTAGTCATAGCACACAAGACGAAAAGGGTA
>NC_051412.1:36134564-36134712 GCF_015228065.2 Penaeus monodon
CGCTTTTTAGGTGGCGGGGGAAGGGAGGGGGGGAGAGATGCCACCACTCAGCACAAGGAACATAAAAAGGAGAATAAAGTTTATGATGTAGGCTGGAACAAAATGGAAGTTCATAAATGGGAGGAAAAAAACTAGGTTGCTTTCCTCC
>NC_051412.1:36134746-36134863 GCF_015228065.2 Penaeus monodon
AACTTCTGTGCAGCGAAAAGGAAGCGAACGATACGCCGTTTTCTGTCGTACCTCTTTCTTCCCAACCGTTTGCACAACCTTCGTTCTCCTCTTCTGAATCGCGAAATATTGCAGCCC
>NC_051412.1:36134913-36136021 GCF_015228065.2 Penaeus monodon
GTACTGAAAGAGTATTAATTGGTAAGAAAAATCAATACACTCAAAGTGTAAATATAATGCCAAAAAATGCTAGTATATAAGCTACCTGTGTTTCTCTTCACCCCTGCGGCCTCTCCGGCAAGCAGTGCCACTTTACGAATAGCCGAGTACCTTCAAACGTGGTGCTGGCACTTAACGTGCAATACTTTCTACGAGAAAAAATGAATTTTGGCGGATCTTAAGGGGAGAACACTTCATCACAGAGTATATGAAAGTAGGCGCAATACCCCGCAGAGTTCTGGCAACCTTTGCTAAAGAACTATCCTAAGCAAAAGGAATCATAACACGTACACAAGAAACGCAAAGGAAACAAGCAAATATTTGTGCAAGAGAGCAACACAATGCAGACAAAGGGTCGCGGGAGCCGTCCGCACAAGGCAATACGCTTTTAATTTTTCCTTCTTTTTTGAAAACTCATTACGAAATCCTATCATCTTTAATACGACGTTCCGAAAATACAACCATCGATTCCGAATCACTGGCGAAAACGGAGGTCTAGAATAAATTTGCCATTTAGTTTATAAATCGAGGTTTAAAAAAAGATAAAAAAATAGTGCGACGGTGGAATAATTTTTTAATCAACAGAATATAATAAAACAGCGCACATTGCCCTCCCAGATTTTAAAAGTTAGAAATTAAAGATAATTTCGGATTCGGCAACCGCACGCCGTCTGCACAACCTACCCAACTAATCATGTCAGGTATGATAATTGTGGATAATGATACCTAAACGACATCGGACCAGCAGACCAAAAAAAGCCTAATTATGCACCTAATTGCGAAATCCGCCGTTTAGCGAACAAGGCGCGTCAGATAAGGGAGGAAATTGACGAGAACAAGAGATTAGCAAAGGAGAAAAGGATGGATGGAAATGTAAATAAAGGAGATAAAATATAAGGATGAAGACAGAGATGGATCAATACCTTTGTCCGTGTGATGTTGTGCGTCCAGTTACTAGCAGCCTCCCCCACCCCGCCACCCCCGGGCGCACCCACGTGGCCGTGTGTCTACCTGCGAGCGAGTGGCTCAGAGGGGGCGTAGGTCGCCTGGCGGCTGTCCGTTGGTTTGA
>NC_051412.1:36137318-36138248 GCF_015228065.2 Penaeus monodon
TCGGACCCACCGTGTGGCGCGTAGACAAGGGTTCGAGGCCGCTCTCATATTTCCGCCGCACATTTCCTCATCTGCGCGAAAGCAAGCGCGGGCCCGTTTATGAGCCGGGTGGCAAGCGCTTGCGAGAATCACCTCATCCCAATCTCGTTCGCAGCACGGCTCATCGGGCGCGCAAGAGCTGGGTAATCGCGGGCCAACGCCGCACCTTCTCCCTCTCGCCCGAAGCCCCATCGCCTCGGCGGCGGTCGCGTCACGGGCCAAGAAGCGCGGCGGCGCCCGTTCTCCACGACCAAAATAGGCCTATAACTTACCGAAGGAGAGGCAATAACCGGGCCCAACAGGAAGGTTTAGTTACATCTTATCCACGTTTATAAGACAACTGTTGAAAACACACGGGCCCGTTCTTTAAAACCTCGAGACAATTACCGTTTCCAGTGGTTTAACATAGCTGCAATGGCGTTCCCGTTTTTTTTTTTTGTCTCTAAGCTACGTCGCCATTAAGGCAATTAATTCACTTGTATACTCGTTTTAGGAATTTTCTCTGCATAGCTTTAATTAAGTTTGAAATATAAAATGAAGTCCGAAGTTAACTTCATGTACTGCAGGATTTTTTTCACAGTTACCATCAGTTAAAATTTTTATTTTTTCAATTGCATCAAAGCATATTAAAAAGGTAGTTATGTACTTTTCACAACCCCCACCACAAAATATCTATATCAGCCGACATTTGAATGCCCTGCATAACGGCTGTGACGACTTTTATGATTCAACCATTTTTTTAGCTTCACGCCCTAACCCCTTTACCACTACCACACATCACCAACCAGAATTACCATATCAGCAGCAAACAATATCATTACATCACCACCAATCAAAACCAGCGCTACATCATTATTCAAAATTTCCAATCAAATGCGCCACAATATTCAC
>NC_051412.1:36138305-36138402 GCF_015228065.2 Penaeus monodon
CGACCACTTGATAATGCCACATCGCCATCAGTGAAAGTCGCACATCGCCACCAAGCAAAATCACATCACCCTTGATCAAAATCACCAATCAGAATCA
>NC_051412.1:36138465-36138703 GCF_015228065.2 Penaeus monodon
ATCAAAATCGCTCCACCAATCCGAACCAGATTTCGGAAAAGAAATACATCACGGCTACCTCCCCCCACCGCTTCCTACCCCCTATCCCCCCCACCCCACCTTCCACGCAGGCCGGCGCAGACATACACACGCTCGCGCCATTAGCAAGTGTGGAAAGGTGGAATAATGGCGACTCATTACGGGTATCGGTTTTATTGGATTATTCCATTATCGGCGAGACCATGATGAAGCGAGGAAA
>NC_051412.1:36138739-36138994 GCF_015228065.2 Penaeus monodon
GATGATTCTCCTCCTCTCCACACCCTACACACTTTCTTCCTGCCTCAGATTAATACGTTTTTTATACTCCTCCCCCCTTACGCATGGGTGAATAGTGTTGCACTATTAACTAATGGGGGAGCTTTTGACTTTCAAACTCCACGGTGTAAAAAAAAAAACGAGAGAAAAAAAAGAAGCTATTTGATTCATAAAAAAAAATAAACACATGAAAGGCTATAAAGATTTTTCTAGAAAGGTAAGTCGCCCCCCCCCCTC
>NC_051412.1:36139011-36139949 GCF_015228065.2 Penaeus monodon
GGCTAACCGACGCCAACGTATTTTAAGAGTGACGCTTTAAAGACCTTTCTTAATTACCGTGCAGTGTAAATTAGCGAGCCACGGATAGCCTGATCCCCAATGTGTTATCATTAGGAAAACTTATCACCTGGAGGCCTCGTGTTGACAAGGGATGGGGGGGGGAGGAGGTCATTCCCGTCTGCAGCGGTGGATTTATTAGGGATGCTCTGTGAAACTCACAAGGACAGTGTGCGGGGGGGGGGGGGGTCCATCAATATCTCTGCTGTTGCATTTTTGTACATATTCTTCAGTTCAGGCATCTTACTCTAAGAATATATTTATTTATTTATTTTTCAATCAATGTGCCTATCTTCTGCGTCTCTTCGTCCATCTATCCATCTCTCGTCTTGTATTTTTACATTTATCCTACTTCCAAGTATTTTACAAATACGTAAGATGCAACTATACATGTATGCATCATTTTGCATGCAATTAGCACTACGTCTCAGATAAATCTTGGCTCTTAAAACATGGCTTTAGAATAATGGTTATTAACACTTTTAATCGACTTTGAAATACCGACAATAACTCTTCCTCAAAACTATAAGATTAGGAATCCTTTAATAATATTCATTCTATGATCAATGAACTTCCTTCCATCATCATTCCTGCCATAATAACCTTCATAAAACCATCTCCATATGCAGTGCCTTAAAAAAAAAAGATATATGTATGAAACGAGGAACCATTTTCGCGCGATAAAAATTCGTCGTTAGTCAAATATGGGATGTAAAAGCCTTTTATGGACGCTCGGGACGGCCAAGTAGCTCCGGGAGAGCGTCTGGCCCTCCCTTTCCCCCGAAATCATAATGGTATTCCTTCTCGAAATAACAAGATTTTCGCTCTGGCTTCTTCCACCAGGAGGAACGCAAAAGCCAGAGCCAAAACTAAAGTCCTAA
>NC_051412.1:36139977-36141156 GCF_015228065.2 Penaeus monodon
ACCGCCGTGGGGTCTCCGCGCCTCACTCACGCGACCGGGCGGCGCAAGCCTTCGTGCTCGTGATTAATGTTGATATGAATAATGAAGCACTAAGGCCTCAAGGAGATAGGGCGGCTCGCCTGTGCTCCCGGGATGCAAGGGCGGAAGATAACCGACGGAACTCTATCGTCACATTACGCTTTGCTCATAGACTTCGTCAATAAGTGTTCGTTAAGCTTTGCGGCAGGATATTCTCCGAGAGATGGAAACAAATAGCGATATCATCTGCTGACTTTGCTAGATTCTATATACAAAAGCTTTTCCGGACGACTAAAAGCCGAGAGATGGCATGAAGAGAGTAATGCTCCACCTTCCAAAATACGAGCGAGTTATCCGAAGTATAATGGCATCTCTGCCGCGACGGCTAGACAGTTGTTCTTTTTCGAATCGATGAAACGTAATTATCACGGATATGCGTTGCGCTGGTGCCAGTTATCACCTGCAATGTTGCATGGAACTCGGGGAAACTTATCGTCGTTGAATGCGAAAATAACTACAACACAAATCAGTCGACAGCTTTGTGATTCTTAAGAATGTTTCATAAAACGCCTTTTCCCTGCAGCTAGAAGACACCATTGTCAAGTGTATCAAACCGCAAATCTTACTCGAACCACATTCATTTGCACCCGAGTGAATATTTAGTAGCCTCCACATCCTGAAATCACAAATAGAAAACGTGTGTGCAAACGTCACTGACACTTCACACGCGGCCTCGCAAAGCTGCTTCGCTCGCCCATTTGCGGAGGTGAAATCCTCGCTGCCAAGTACCCGAGCTTTTCCACGGAGGCCAAAACGCGGAAGATGTCCAGCTGGGTCTTCCCTGTCCCCACCCAGCGCACACACTGCTCATTTAAGCTTCCTACGTGTCAGCCTGGACAGACACGGGAGGGGGGGGGAGAAAAAGAGAAAAGGAAAAGGAAAGATTGCAGTGAGCGTGTGTCCTTGCAACGTTCGCTTATTTCTCCAAGTGAACGTGTCACGTGACGTCTCTTGGAGTGTACGACTCTACGAAAAATGACAAATGGCTGGAACAAACGCTGGCCGGAGAGGATGAAAGGGCTCAGCGGCGTGTGTGATTCCCTACTGTGGGTTTTAAATGCTAACGACACCAGGCGAGCAAGCATACCAATGCTGTCCTTC
>NC_051412.1:36141267-36141875 GCF_015228065.2 Penaeus monodon
CTATTCGTTATCCGCTTACGCACACATCCTCGTAAAGCCTCTTGCAAGCTGATATTGTGTGATACCGGGGAGGGGAAGAGAAGCGTTCCGTCACAATGGCCGAGTATTTAACACTCGAGGCCCCAAGAAGCCCAACAGCCCTAGGCCTACGCATAATCTGGACGTGATCCCACACCCCCGTTTCCCGGTCTAAGAAAGGGGAAAAGAGAAAAAACAAATCGTTGTCATCATCGATTTCCAAACAGCTGGCGGTGGCAGTTGCGTCATCCACGAGGCTAATTATTGGACAGGCCCGGTTAATCACCTCCGCCTTGTTATGACACTCTTACAAATTGGTCCGCCTGGATTAACGACGGGTGACCGCAGGCCTAATCGCGGATATCAAATGCGCCCCATCCGAGTGCCAATATCGGCATCTGCACACAACAGCGCTGGCACTGCGCTGCTCTTTCTGTTTGTCGTCCTCAGCCGAGGCCAAGGGTATTACGGAACGTCCTCCCCTCAGCCAAGACCCGTAAACAATGTGGAAAAAGAACGAAAACCGCTTCCAAAACACGGTATCAACATCCAGGGTAAATTGACATTTTTCCGTTTTAAAACGAAGCAGT
>NC_051412.1:36142046-36142282 GCF_015228065.2 Penaeus monodon
GGAGAAAGCGTACGCTATAGGGTGATATTGGCTGGTGAGAGGGTCGCGTCGCTCAAAGGGCGGCATGGCGGTGACACCCTACTCATTCCCTCGCATCTTCCGCGACGTCTTCCCTCCTCAATTCACCTCCATCACTCCGTCTCCATCCTCCCCCATCTTTCTTTTACCAACATCTATTCCTCCTCCTTCAGCTCTTCCTCTTCTACCATCAGCATATCACCAATCACCATTTCCAG
>NC_051412.1:36142319-36142569 GCF_015228065.2 Penaeus monodon
TACTTTTACCATCTCCACCACAGTTCATTCTACCCCTCTCAATCCCACCCGCCTCCTTTTCCATCCCTCCGCCACACTTTGCCTCCACCTCCAAAACATCCTCTTAAACACACCGGATTAAACGTCACTTGGTCTGACGCACCTTAATGTGATTACATTAACCCATCTCCTAAAAATGCAATCTTCTCGTTTTCGCTTATTTTTCTTCGTATCAAATATCCACACGAACTTTACATACATACATACATAC
>NC_051412.1:36142637-36142915 GCF_015228065.2 Penaeus monodon
CTTTTATTTTACGGATCATCCATTTGATAAGTCTACGGTTCAATTCCGATGGTTTCAGCTCGGTTCTCCCCCTTTGAAGTTGAGCTCAGGCCTTAAAGATGCCGGTACTTTCTCCCAAAGAAAGAGAAACACGGGGAAAAAGACCAATTAAGCAACATCTACCGCCAAGTTTCAAAAATTCCAAAAAGATTCCCTCAGGGCCTTTCACTTCCCCTCCTCCTCCCCTCCACCAAGATCACAGCCAACACGAGCCGTGACCTACATCCAAGGAAAGGAGG
>NC_051412.1:36143008-36143149 GCF_015228065.2 Penaeus monodon
CTCCCCGCCCCCCTTCCCCTCCCCGAGAATCCGCGAAACCATATTCGGGTTATATTGCCGTATAAAAAAGACGGCAATATACCCCACTCACTTCCTAGGCGACATTCTCCTCCTTTTGCTAATGAAGGTAATGGTTGCCTG
>NC_051412.1:36143200-36143392 GCF_015228065.2 Penaeus monodon
GTTCACTTGCTTCCGGTTGACTTGGTTTCCTGCCTTTTCTTTGCAGTGCATTTGTTGTACTTTGTCAATGTAAACATTATTCATTTATTGACAGATTTTTTTTTTAGCTTCAGTCCCATTATATAAGTTTCTTTCCCTTTAAGAGATCATGCGTTGTTTTTTTTCTTCGGACCTCATTATTCCCCCCCCCCC
>NC_051412.1:36143480-36144085 GCF_015228065.2 Penaeus monodon
TTGTATTATACATACCTTCTTGTTGCTTGCTTATTTAAACTATCATCACCAGCTTGTACACACTGAACCCCTTCAGAGCTGCATGGATTGCCCTTGAATCCCACGACTAATAATTCCATACGAATCCAAGCCAACCTCCCTTTGCCCCCTGCCTTCCCCTTCCGATCTTTCCACGCAAGCCAATAACAGACACGCCCCCTTTTTTCATTTTATTTATCGATACATATTCCAAAACATCCACAAACGAAGGGCAGTAGCTGATATACCCCTCTTTTTTATTTTCCATTTTATCAATATGTATTCCTTTACGTATCGTCTTCCTCCTTTGGATGCTGCTCTTAAGATCTCGTCATCTCCGCGATTCCCCTGCGGTGTCTTTTCACACGAGGCACTAAGATCAAACGCCCTTTTTAGCGCGAGTTAATGCGTCTTCAACAGCGGTCTCTTATATCACTCAGTCCATTCTCGTCCTTTGTTGTTTTTTTATCATACTTTTTTCATAGAGACAAGAAAGGGGGAAATGCATTTCTTAATTCTACCCTCTTATTTTTTTTTACTCTTCTTTCGATCGCTTCCTCTAAGATTGAAATAGTACCATTCCCCAG
>NC_051412.1:36144281-36145603 GCF_015228065.2 Penaeus monodon
TCGCCAGCAGGACGCCATCACTTCCCGAGGCATTTTAATATAGAACCGAAGTCGCACTAAGAGCCACTTCCACGTAGCCCGGAGCCCCACCCTCAGCCAATTCCCAGGACATTTAGCAGTTCATTACCCCATTTCCCATCCTCGGGCGACCGCTGTTCCCCCATTCTCCTCTCATTTGGCGCATTACTCAACTGCTTACATTGTGCCGCGGAAATTTCATTTACGGCCCAACTCCCTGAAAGATAAAAGTTGACGCCTTTACGGGCCGGTAGGCTCAGATCCCAATTTTCTCTGGGGCCGAAGCGCAACCAACTTTTCTTATAAATGAAACTACACCTAAATAGGGCACACATAAATGTCTGGAAACTTTTGAGCGTGCATCATGAGCGGCTTAAGTATCTCCCGTGCCCTTTTAGCATCAAAGGAATGCGCATTCAAGTGCACATCCAAATGGAAAACTTCTCAAGTTTTGCAACGGCACTCGCCATAACTGTCATATTTCATTATTTCCCCACATTACATTCCCCCTTTATTATACGTCCTTAATCACTTAACCTCTCGGCATTAGGAAAAGCACATTTGGGAACATCAAGTAAATCAGAGAAGCCCATTACTCAGGCCAGGACCCGGGCGGCCGCTGAAGAACGAGTCGCCCAAGTGAGCAACAGGGACCGCGGACCAGGAACTAATCCTACAGACTAAGAACCAATTACTTTGTATAGAAATTAAAGCGAACGAGTTAGCGTAGCTGGAGGGGGAACTTGCCTGTTGGCAGGTCTTGCCTGTACGGGGTTGCAGCTTCGGAAACAGATGCGCAGCGCATTTGCAACCCGGCGGCCGATTGCTATGGCACAAGCTAATAAAACATAATATCCATGGCACGATTGGAGGGTGTTCGAGGGGGAGGGCGGGAGAGGGGCAGCATCCAGGCAGATTTATGGCACAGTTTGCCAACTCAATTTTAGAGTTGGCTTTTTCGAGCACGACTTCCGCGTTTTGACAGTAGATTTACGTGTATTTTTGTTATATTACGAAGGAAACCACTATGACAAAATTATACACAGTGTTACATTTGTGGAATCCGTGCAACATTGCAAACATGTTCACTGCCATTTCACTACTGATCGCAATTTAATACTATATGGCTTACCGCATTTCGTTAAAATTTAATACAGCGTTAGTTTCGTTTTAGACTGTCACATGAATTGAACAATTGAAGATCAACAAAAATTAAGTTCAGCTATAATCCATATTTTGTTTCAAACAGTTGCCATATAAAACAGTATATACACCTGAATTTTGTATATTAAAAATAACAGAGA
>NC_051412.1:36148698-36148921 GCF_015228065.2 Penaeus monodon
AAGAAGATGAGAAGAAAGAAAAAATGCAACACTAATTTCTTGCGATATAAGCCGACCAATTACTTTATGGATCAGTGTCTATCAAGCAAGCAATCTGGCTGACACGATCCAATACCCCAAAAGAACAGAATCTGGAGAGTTTCGCTTGCGGGGAGACGTTCAGCCTGTTTCCTTTGTCAATATCTTATAGCCATCCATCAACAGTTTTATCTATATTCTAATT
>NC_051412.1:36148982-36150206 GCF_015228065.2 Penaeus monodon
ATTCTATGTTTCTCTTTTCATTTCCTACTACTTATATATATACAGAGTAGTTGGTTCCAATTTCCTTAATAGCCCAAGATCTTGGGCTATTAAGGAATTCCGTTTTAGGCAAGGAAAGGCTAAAGGGGCTTCCTTATGTAAAAGTTTCGTTCGCATTCAAATTTGCCGCTCTTAAAAAAGAATGATAACGCCGGCCTCAAACTCGGGTTTTGTGGAGTTGCATTTATCCTCTTATCTTACCCTGAACAAAGGAAATCGCAACAGCTGATTCTATAGAACTACCCTGGCGTATTAGCGAAAACCTGGCGTAGATCCCCTGGTGCAGCGGGGGTCCCCAAGGCATATCAGACGGACGCTTGCCTTCAGTCTGTATCATAAATCTTGACAGGTTCCTTCTTTCTTCAATTCTGCAAAGCCTTGATTTTTTTGTTGCATTCATCCCTTCTAAATTAGTCCTGCCCTTGACAGGGAACATTTCAGCGTTATACGTTTTGCAGTTTTGGTGTGTGTATAAGCTATCCATAATGTCCTGCTAGAAGATGACTGCAAAATCATATCTATCAGCTTTGAAGAAACATCCTGGTTCATCGTGTAATCTAGTCATGTCAATTGTCGTCCAGAAACTGCATTGTCATATCTATTTCCTTTTTATGAATTACTGCATTACTATAATCTGAAGCGAAAATAGTTCTAGAACTTCAGTTATTCTGACTCGCAATATCCAAGAAATACGAAAAGTGCGAGAAGAAACAGCACTCTTAGTATCATTATCAATATGTTTCCAAGACTTGCAAATCAGAATGCGCCAAATAATATTTGTATAAGGACCAGCGCCTCGGTCTTCCGGTTCCCAAAGCGAAATTAAAAGAGTTCTCGAGCTGCAATTGCCACGTGTGTCTTGTCCGCCAACCGCTCCACCTCAGAGTACACAAACTTCTGGTAGGTCACGGTCGTTGACTAGGATGATGAAAATAAACACATTCCAAAATAAGGTATTGAAATGTGGAAAAATGACAAATCAAAAACTTTACGATAACGACGACGGTAACAAAAATATCAATACGAGGAGCAGCTTTCGTCGAGCGCTGTGGCAAGGAGCCGTCCGTTGAAGGAAGAGCGGTGTCCGCTGGCGTGAACACACGTAAGCTGACTTATTTCCCCCGTGTCCCCTGCTTTGTCCCTAACCCTTTTGTTCCACCGATACTTTCTTCCCCTACCGGTATC
>NC_051412.1:36150264-36150358 GCF_015228065.2 Penaeus monodon
TACGTTCTATTTTGCTTGCATCCTCCTCCCTCTCTTCCCCTCCCTAAAGTCCCTAATAAATTTTCCAATTTCATTGTCTTTCCTCTTCTAATCC
>NC_051412.1:36150389-36150566 GCF_015228065.2 Penaeus monodon
TTTCTCCTTACGCATTAGATGTTATATCCATCTCTCCCCTATTCCCCTTTCCCTCTCTCTACCTATGTCCTACATTCTCTGCATATAAATATAAAAACGCATCAATTTTTATCATATCTATCTATCTCCCTTCCTATCACCCATCCCTTCTCCGTTTTATTCTTCCTCCATCTCAAA
>NC_051412.1:36150825-36151540 GCF_015228065.2 Penaeus monodon
CTACGTCACTTCAACATAAATCATCTAACTTATTACTCTTTCCAATCAGCCCCTCCTGTGTCCATAAAGCGTTCACTCGAGCCGTCTATCACTTGGTCCCCTATGTTTTGTGTTAATCCACCCTCTCTGTTTGTCCTTCTGGTGCAGCTCTTCGGAATTCCATTGATTGATTTAGCTATTTATTTCTTTTATCATTCTGAGGGAGTTTATCCCGGTTTTCTTCCCTTTGTTGGTATATCGTGATTAGCATCGTTATCATCATCGTTACTGGGGTTGCTGCTGTTGTCTTTATAATGGAAGGAGGGCAGACTTTTACGTTGTCCTATGCAACTGTTCAGCTTCATAAATGATGTCCTTTTGATGACGTTCTATCTTGTATTTTGATTTTCAACGATCATCTTTCCTAACCATTTGCGCATCTTCCTTTCACTTTTCGTCTGACCCTCACATCTCCCCTCGTCGCTTCCTTGCCTTCCCCTCGGCCTGGTCACCTCCCCCTCCTCTTCCCTCCACGAAATCCCCCTCGTCTCCCTACAGCAAGCTTACCCTCAAGCCCACATAACTTTAAGTCCCGCATTTCCCTCGAGATGTCAACGTCAAGCCCCAATTTCAAAATCCATTCTTCATTTTTTTAGAATAACAGAATTTTCTCATCCTGTGTATAGATTCGTTCTGCCTCAATTTACACTTCACGCTCTTATTCCCCGGTGTCAGC
>NC_051412.1:36151597-36151725 GCF_015228065.2 Penaeus monodon
CTTTCCTAGCCTCGATTCTATTTGCCAGTCCTTTTTACTCTCGCTCCCTCTCTCTCTCCCCTTATTTATCTTGTATTTTTATTTCTCCATTTATATTCCATATTTCTCTTCACATGCCCACGCAGGTT
>NC_051412.1:36151932-36152189 GCF_015228065.2 Penaeus monodon
TCTATCCACCCCATCCGACCCTCCTCCTCCACCGCGCCCGCCGCCCCCCCGCCGGGCCCATTCCAGGACACTTTACGCTTCCTGGAATATCTTTAGGGAAAAATATCCGTGACTTACGCCCTGCTTGGTGCTTTTACCTCGAATTCTGGCCATGGTCTTGCGGGTTTCCTCGTCCCTGCCTGGCCATCATGCCAGACTAAATGCAATACTATTAAGCTTCTGCCTTTGTCTTCGACGGTAATAAAAGCGATTGGGAA
>NC_051412.1:36152581-36152661 GCF_015228065.2 Penaeus monodon
GAAATCTGATTTATACGATGCCTAGACTAGAAAAAATCGCTGCATTCTATACTGAACTGTCATTTCATGCAGAAATTAAG
>NC_051412.1:36152700-36152844 GCF_015228065.2 Penaeus monodon
GATTCTATATGTTTTCTACCTAATCCCCTCTCCTCCCAAACTCATACTCCCCCATCCCTTCGAGACACATATTCCTACTCTCCCTCATCCACCCATCGCCGCTTCCCCTCGAAACCTCTCGTGTCCCCGGCCCCAAATCCCTCG
>NC_051412.1:36152887-36153110 GCF_015228065.2 Penaeus monodon
GGCCCATGTCCCCCATACCCTTTCCCTCGTCCAGGTCCCTAGTCTCTCCTGCTCCCCTTCCCACCGAGCACTCGTCCCCTTCCCCTTGTCCCTTCGGCCCCTTCCCCTCGGTCCCTCGCGAGGCCCTCGGCGTGGGCCGGTGTAATCCGTTTCTCTTCTGCGTGTGTGCCTGAGTTGACCTGCCGGTCGAGTGCAGAGGGAGCAACGCGGAGATCAGAGAATC
>NC_051412.1:36153434-36154375 GCF_015228065.2 Penaeus monodon
TTGGGAAACGTCTTTTGAAATAAGAAATGTGGTCAACGCAAGAGACGACGGCCACCATCCTTCAAGTGTCTCGTCGGTCGTTCTTTTTATTTTGCCCTTTTTATCTTTTAATTCTTACATTACTCAAATCGTGCCAAAGATGCACATGGCACTCTCCTGGTGATCAGTGGGAGGCTGACTGATTGCTGATGATAAATATTTGATAACTGAAGGGATGGACCATATAGTTATTTGGAATATAACATTTCAGACATGTTGCAATCATCAAACTGTCAAATGCATCTTTGTTGGCATTATTTTTAGTAAGTATACTATGATTGACTATAAATATCATCATCATCTTATTGCCTCCATCGTCAGTTTCCTTTTCCTGTTAGTAAGGTATTAGGATAAACGAAAATACATTGCACGCAGGTAAAATGAGACACCAAAAGACGTAATAAGTCTCCTCTTCGGATGTGGTAAAAACCGCTATCCATCTCGTTTTTTTACTGCGGCCCAAAAGGGAGATTTAGATTCACTGAAAACGTCGCCTTTTATCCCGTTCCTATTATGACAGTGTTTATTTACGAATATAAAACCCTCGGACCAGCACGACGGACGGCAGGTGACCTCTCCCTCCCTTGCACATCAGCGTCACACGACCTCCGCACGACCTCGCCGACCGCCAACAGGTGGCTCCGTCACGAGTCACACGACCAAAAAAGTCCAAATACAATTAGACAACTCGCAAAAAGAATTAAATCGATTAAAAAGTTTTAAGGGCGGAGGCTTCCCTAAATCTAATTCACGTGATCACTGACACTGCCAATTGTTAAGGTGAGGCTAACACACACTAAGGCTTCCTCTTCGGGTCTGTTTGTCTGGCTTCGATTGGCATGTACTGGGGAATTAATTCAATGCTGATTACTTTGCGTAAGCTCCTTGCGAGCGCCGGGAAG
>NC_051412.1:36154424-36156057 GCF_015228065.2 Penaeus monodon
ACGTCTGAACATCATGCCATTTACTTTTTTTTCAAAGTCATGACACAGAAAACTAATGCGTACTTTTCAAGCTCTGATGCTCTGCAACCTTTAGCTTAATTGCAAAGAGCATCCACCTCGCACTGCAGGTTTTATATTAAGAAAAAAAGATCCAGTGGGCTTTTTTGACACATTTTGAATCGGGGCGAGAGAGGATGAGAAAAATAAAGCTGACTGGACGGAATAATACCGTTAAATATAATTAAGGATGAAATTCCTCAGGGTTCTAAGAAGGAATAGAGCGGTTTACCGTCCAATGAAAAAAAATTAATTCACTGATAGGCTAATCGTCATAAAGTCTCTTATATTGCAGATCAACATTTGCCTTCTAGAGGCGACTGTAAAATAAGCCCGCCATCACGCGACGTATTCCTTGGTCGTAGTGAGAAGACACTCCGGTTCATATCTGTTAAACTTAACAGAATGTACAAACATTTCCTAATTCTAGAACGATACATTTACATTGATTATTGTCTTCTTCCTGGCACTGGTAGCAAAGACTCGAACCCTCTTGAAAGGGACTATCTATAATTCGCCACCCTCGACGCCTTTCGCTCGAAACCCTTTCTGCAATCGACGACCATTATAATTGCGAGTGCTCACAATAGTCTATCATCACCAAGGCATATTCAAAGACCCGAATTCCGTCTCATTGCAATTACCTTGGGATTCGGTGACGCAATCGCATGGCAATACTAGCAGCAATAAACATCATAATGGACGTAGAGTTATTTCCAATAATCCCATCGCTGCAGCCAAGCAATAATGAGCAAACACGGCACTATTTTTCATCAAAAGACCCATTGCAACAATTGGCGCTGCGAGTATTTGCAGTCGCAATATTAGCAAACAAAACCAGTTTTCAGTGATGTTTTGGGGGTGAAAGTTATCATGAATATATTTATGATTTCCCTAACATTCAGTTCCAAACACTACTACTCATAATATACAAAAGCTTCCTCGAAGCATTTTTATCCGTAGGTTAAATTACTAAAGTAATGTCAATTTATAAAACGAACAAAACTGTTCTTCCTCTTTCAAGAAACTAGAAAACAGAGCGAAATTTAGATCAAGAAATCTGGTGTATCGCGAAGTCTCATGATATATCGCGAAAACTCGTGGACACGTATCTTGCGATACCTTGCGTTTATCTCACGGATTCTCGGTAATATCAAGTGAAGTCGCAAAATTTCGTCACATCACAGCAAATCTCACATTATCTCCCGAAATCTAATCACGTCTCGTGAAATTTCACAAAATCTCGCAAACCCACGCAATGCAGAATCTCGCGACTCCTCCTCTCCGTCCGCAAGGCGAAGAGAGAAGGTTTGTTTCCTCGATCTCACATAGTTAAGCTGGATACGCCTGTTGCATGAGTGTGGAGGTTGTGCTCTTGAATGGGCCGTCTGACAGATAACAGCCGCCCCAATGCCGAGCAACGAACCCGCTTCACCGGCCCCGAGGTTTAGGCGATGGCTGCGCGGTGAAGTTCAAGTGACTAATTCATCTGGCTTTCTGAAGCTGCCCGATGATTGCCTCCCCACCCCCCACCCCACTCCCACTTTCGCCTTCTCTCCACTTGGTAAGGGAGCCG
>NC_051412.1:36156168-36157379 GCF_015228065.2 Penaeus monodon
GTCGGAAAAGGAATCAGAAAATATGAAGAGGAGGGGGGTGATACAGGAAAGGGACAACGGGCAAGGAAAAGAGAGGAAGAAAAAAAGACTAAGAAATAGAGGAGAAAGAGAACCATTTTAAAAAAGAGAAGTAGGGGTAGAGAGAGCATCACTAAACGGTACTTAAACCTTCCCTCCAAATCAAGCTCCTGAGATATCCCGCCTGCGTGACGTTGTACATCCTGCAACATGACAGGGCCAACACCGAACTGGGTCAGCGCAGGCCGCCGTAAGTCCTCAATGTTTCCCAGGGGGCTCGCGTCATCAGCCCCGGATCCAGTAACAGTGCAGCTTGGGCCATAAACGTTAGAAGACCCCGTTCATCATACCCACAATGCCAAGATGTTGTCCACGGGCGCGACGTCAAGCCAGTCCGCTCGCACGTCCGACAGACACCTAAACCGCCAATAAAGTGGCCAAACACCGGTACTGCTACTAAATAATAATAGCTTAATCTAAAATGACCCAGGAAAGCAATACAAGACACACAGGACTTGTAGGAATATAAGGGAGGTTAGGAGAATTATAGAGCACTCGCGGACATCCTAGAAAAGGACTCTTAGCGATCTTAAATAAATTCAAGTGTGGCTCAGGGAACTTAAAAGAAAGAACTAAAAAATCCCGGACGGAAGCGAAGAACTCGCTTTGAGGTCCAAATTGTCTCGCGAAACCAAGAGAAACTGAACGCCTCCGTGAGCCTATGAAACGGTGTAAATAACCCTGCAACCCCTATCAGCCATTTCCCGGCCCTCGTCTCATTTGCATACATGAGGGATTCCATTTGCGTCTTGGATGGGACGTGAGGCGGAGCAGATTAAACTCTTGATTAACTGCCTACTGGGCCGCTGGATCAGGTTAATCGTTCATGAATATCACCTGGGTAACACGGCTGAACAGCACCAGGACCGGAGTACTTTACAGGCAGTACAGAGTAACAAGACAACTTGTTTACGACCAATAAAAACGAAGGCGAAAATGCTGATGGCCCTCCCTCAAGGTCGTCCTGCAATGTCAAGGGTGTCCCCCTCTCTTACCCTCCCTCTTCTCTTAACTATCGCCCATTGTAATAATTTATTCCGGCGATAAGATCGTCCTATCCGGTCATCGAGATGAATTATCGCATGGCCGCCGATTGACACCGATAATTCACTCTCCAAACAGCCGTTAACCTA
>NC_051412.1:36157527-36158579 GCF_015228065.2 Penaeus monodon
TCACACTCTTCCGAAACAGGTGGTTGGCGAGTCGCGTCCCTGGTCATTTGCTGGTCACACGATACAGACGGTTGGTTAGTTATTTCGCGAATCGACCCGAGGCAGGCACCGCCCCGACCCCCGCTGCATCAGGTCGTGCTGGGTCGCGATCAGCAGCGTCCTTTCGTGTCGTGCGACTGCCCTGCCAGGGTCGAGGCGCCGCCGCACAATGGCTTGCATGCAACAGCTGACCAGCGTAATTCAATCTTCCGTTGCGGCTTAATTAGAGGCGTCTGCAGTTAGGTAAATATCATCCGTCAATTACAGAGAAACAAATTCATACAAAATACATATACATTAATTAACTCGAGAGACTCATATCATCATTAATTGAGTAAGACAATTAGAGCAGCATTTGAATCCCTTAATTAAACAAAACATGATTCATGATTCATCTCCAATTAGCGGAGATGCGTCGTAACATGGTCTGGAAGGAAGATCCCGTTCTGAAAGAGAGAAGAGAACAGGCAAAACGGATGAAGCACGGAAGCAAGGAGGAGCACTAAGAGAAAGCGATACAGAGAGAAAGCTGAGAAAACAAACGGAAAGGAAGTTGGAAAAAAAAACAGTCACTTCTATTAAAACAACGAAAATGAAATATTTCCAAAAACAAACCTCTGCAATCATCAATATGTACAGCAAGATCCAAATAAACTATACACTAACAAACATAACTATAAACAGACTATATTTCACCAATATCCAAAAGAAAGAAAAATAAACACGAAAATTAAAGCTACATATCTGTTCATAACTCGTTTAACAAATACCACACAGACTAGACACCAATGCACGACTGACGCGGACAAACACCTCTCGCAGACTCACCAGTGGAAACTCTCTGTACATAGATATTTGAGGAAAAATGCCTGTACTGCACAGATTTATTCTAATTATTCATATCTTTGTACATTGGGAGGTGGCGTTCACACAGCTAACAGGAACGGGGCTAGGCACACAGGGTATGGCGAAGGGGGAGGGGGAGGGGGAGGGGTTTCATTCGTAAATATCTC
>NC_051412.1:36158815-36159024 GCF_015228065.2 Penaeus monodon
GACTGTTTAGAAACAAAAGGTAATTATTAAGTTCGATATAATTCTATCTCACTGAATGAATTGTGGTAAAAAACATGGGAGAGAAAGCAACTGATAAATGATATAAGGAGCAAAAGAAGACAATGAAAGGCAAAACACACAAAAAATGTCATATTTCCAACAAAATGAAAATACCTGAAAAAAATGACATTTACCAAAATTAACACCTG
>NC_051412.1:36159063-36159499 GCF_015228065.2 Penaeus monodon
ATTGTCGTTATCAAAACAGGGGGGAATTAATTGTGCAAAAACAATGATGAATGAAATGAAGAGGAGAGGGGGACGATGCACTGCAGCGATATGGCTCTGGAATTGATAACGAGAAAAGATTGAGATAATACGTCGTAAATCATAACAGGTGCAACTGCAAAAAGGGTGATAAATATAGAAAGGGGAAAGAGGGTGTTGTAAATAAAACAGATGAAACTGAAAAATAAATCATAATCAAATACATAAACTGGAAAAGGGAGGGAAGCCAGCTGACATAAATGAACTGGTGGGGAGAAAACAAAAAACAAAAATAAACAAATCAAGAGACGAAAAAATCAACGCGAAAGGGTGAGGCGGGAATCACAGCGAACAACATCGCATAAAACCGAAAATAAATAACGGGGAATGTAACAACAAAAAATTCCGCGGATAAAAA
>NC_051412.1:36159643-36160235 GCF_015228065.2 Penaeus monodon
TGAAGGAGAAGCCAACCCCGCCCACGCCTCGACACCGCGGGTTAGCTTGGCAGGTCTTGTATAGTTGAGGCACTACGACATATATGCAAAATGCCGTGTTCATGCCAACACTCAAGCTACCATGCCATGACTAACGTTGAACTTATCTCTTAACGGCCGCTAACTATGTCTCTAACTATGAGAGTAGTAAAAAAGTCACGGAAAAAAAAAATTTGCATGACCAAAAAATGGGACAAAATGCACTTTGGTTTCCGAGTCGAACTATGACGTGAATATGAAATACTTAACCCTCTCTTGTTCCAAGTCTTAGACAGCATGTCGACTTGCCTGGTAAAAAAAGGATAGTATTATTAGTGGGCACAACAGAGAGATGCAATACTACGGCTCTAGCTAGTATACAAGCATCTGCAAGAGAGAAAGGAGAGTAAACAATCGGGGCAAGTCACGTTCCACGTCATCCACACACACGGCTCCGCTCGCTCCTCTTTCGCACCTCATTTGTGCTTCCGCGGCCACGCCGGACTTAGCCGCGCTTCCACCCGCAGCCACTCTCAGGAACACGTGAACCCTGTATCATGTACTGGCATCCGTT
>NC_051412.1:36160286-36161481 GCF_015228065.2 Penaeus monodon
TCAACAGAAATGTTTTCATAAAAGAAACCAAAGAACTTACAAAATAAAAAATAACACAAAGGAAGGGCAACTGAAAACGAGTTAATTGTGAAATTGAGCTTGGCTTTCCATACAACAAAACGTCTCGGTTAACCATTTCTCGGAAATTATTCTCCTGTGGCGTACAGAATAAAGCAACCCCCTTAACCTCCGCCATTGAACATGAGAGATATAAATTTCGTTTCCATCTACAACTCCCTCAAGACTTTTAATACTTTCCAGTCTCCTCAGAATACTTTCTGATGAGCAACGCACAAGTGTGAGAACTTCTTGCACGGCGCCCGGATCCGCTCAAAACTACGGATTCTCGGCACGGATCTCTTCATGGGATTTTTCCCCTTCCTCGCCGTATTAATGCGCCTCTACTGATATCTGTCTTAAAGACGCGTTCTCGCCACCTTTTATTTTTGTGAGATTATGAAAAAGGAATGTGTCAGAATGTGCGTGCGGGACCCGCCAGGCGAATCTACCGATTTTGCCGATTCTGTTTCCGCTTCGAACCCAGTTCGATCCCCCGCCCTGCGCACGGACTGTCTTATTTCTCGTTTATTTACCCTTAATTTCCTCCCCCGTATTCTTCAAAAATAAACATGTGGCTTCCTCTTGTATATTTTAAACATACTCGCCGTAGGCAATATGATAATCTTGGTAAAGTGAGATTACCATACAGATAATTACATCATATGTATTACGCAAACACATCTCACGTTTGTAAAATAACCAAATAAATTGCTAAATGAACATATGATCAAACGGTAAATATGAGAAAATATGATCAAGAAAAATATATTTATAAAATCAAAAGTCCAAGATCTCCAGACTAAAGAACAGAAAGAACTGCGGGAGAGGGCATACACCTAAAAGCAATAAGAAAAAAATATACGTGTGGTTGCAAAGTAAATCTGCTTTGTAGCCGTGTTTAAGGAAAAGTTTCCCAGGCAATCGCGGTAGCGGTGGTTGCCCTGCCTCGCCGCAACAACCTGTCGGCGGTCGGGCGGTCGGAGGATGACTCACGGAGACGAGTCACGCCGCGCACCACTGCGATCGGACGTATCCTGCTGATCACGTTTATTTATATCATTACACACATCAGTACTGCTATTATCATTATTGTTTTTTTTTAATATGTGCTTAGCACATTCATGAAATTAGAATG
>NC_051412.1:36161624-36162177 GCF_015228065.2 Penaeus monodon
GAGGAGGAGGGAAGAAGAAAAGGAGGGGGGGCGGAAGGGAAGGGAAACGGAAGGAAGTGGAATGGAAAGTAAGTGGAAATGGAGGAAGAGGGCGGAGGAGGAGGAACGAAGACGATGGAAGTAGGAAGGAAGAGGAGGATAAAGATATGCAAAGGAAGAGTAATAGGTGGAAGCAGAGGAAGTGGTATTGAGGTGGGAGGGATCCTCAGGAAGGAAGGAGGAGGGGGAGGGAGGGCGGGGTTCAAAGGAGAAGAGGGGGAGGGGGAGGGAGGGTCCAGGGGAGAAGGGGCAGTGCAAGGGGGTTGAGGAGGGGCGAGGGGAGGGAAGGAGGGCGACAGGTGCGGGCGGCGGGGCGTGGTGCCGGCTCCCGCGGGATTTACTTGACTCATTTGTCGCCGAAGCTTCCACCAACGGCCCTCATAATGCAGCCACTTTTCACGTCCTTTGTACAAAAATCCTTTGTACTATCCAGCTCTGTTGCACCGGGTACTGCAGTTTCGGAATGGAATATAACAAACCCTTTCTTTGGCCGTTTATATCAGCAATTGAAATG
>NC_051412.1:36162932-36163072 GCF_015228065.2 Penaeus monodon
CTGTCGCACTAATCGACATACACTGCTAATCATGAGTGAAGCTTGCAGATTCCTTGCAATCCCCAAGAAGGCGTGTGCTTATGCAGAAAACCCACACGACTACGCACACCATACCTGCTATGACGTGTGGGTCCGAGATC
>NC_051412.1:36163405-36164829 GCF_015228065.2 Penaeus monodon
TCATTGGCTCCTGAACGTACGGGACGCATGTCTTGAAGACCTTCAGTGATTGAACACACGAACAAGTTCTCGCGGCGGCGGCTGAGCAGAAGAAGGTTCCCTTGCTTGTCATTCGAACGTGCCTTGGGTCCCGAATCTCCACGCAATCGCAGGGAAGAATATCTCGATTAACAGCATGAAAGGACTACAGTTTGCCATCGAATCCTTGGTAGTCCTTCAGTCTTGGTGAACGGCTCAAGACACTTCGTGGGCCACGCGAGGACGGGAGAGGAATCTTAGCGCCTTGGTCGGACGCACACCTGACATCTCGGCTTTGAGGCTCCAGCCGGACGGGGTTTACGGCCCACCGCAAGAATCCGCCACTATAACACCCCCAAATTCAGCAGAACCAGAACCCCACAATCTCAAAGGATTTTTGGGAACCCGCGATGACGCAACCGCAGCCACAACAACCGAAGAAATTACAGCATCAGCCAACATCGGGATCCCAGGAACAGTCATTGTGTGTTACGAGAGAGATTCACTTCTTAAGAACAGACAGAACCCGTGTGAGACAGAAGACGGGTGTCGGGAGCCGCGGTAATGGGAGAACGCGAGAGCGTAGCCCCGCCCACGGATTTACAACTTCCGTTTCCCACGCTACTCCCGAATCACGGCAACTTTAGGGGCTTCTCATAAATAATTTCGTTTAAACTGTAGCTCGTCCTGCCGTCGATTTGTGCTTGCTACAGTTTCCCCTTGCATCGTAACTTAAAGTCAGTCTGACCTCTTTTCTATTATATTATTATTTTCCTATCAAACATTATTCTCAATCAGATTTAATCTAGTTGACTACCTCTGAGTTCCATACGAGAACTGTAATCCTCCTGCGACTGTCCGACAAGCGAGGCGGCACGCGTCCCCCGGCCCGGCCGCCCACGCGTCCTGCCTGGCCAGACACCCCGCACGCCAAGGCTCTTTCCGGTGAACAGCGAGAGAACCTAGGCCCAGTAAAGCAGCAACCAATCGCCGCCCTGCAACCTCCACTTCGTATAAGAATGAGCGACCCCTGGTGCTTGTGAGAATAAAACCAACGAAATATAACTCGACGACAATACGAGACATGTATTAACACCTTGTCGTTTGCCTGGCCAAGCGCGGGAGGAATCTTAAAGTAACTGTCAATTAGCTTTATAGTAGCAACTACTTTCGTGCGTGCGGGTGACCTGACAATATTGCTTGGACGTGCGGGATCCGCTCACCACGCTGCAGCAAGGGTTCGTTTTACAGGGAAGGGAAAAAACAGCTTCCACCTGTGCCAGATAAACACTGGCGTGAATCATTCCAACGAGTGTCATAAACATAATGCCAGTGCCGAAACTACTATAGCATTTACTTAGGCTTAGATACAAATGGGCCACACGCTGCCCAACACCACTGCAGGT
>NC_051412.1:36165201-36165759 GCF_015228065.2 Penaeus monodon
CCTATAATCCCTCGCAGCGCTCAGCGGCAGAACCTTCTGGACGTCGCATTTCACCAGCTGCCAGCGCTTTTCTTCGCTCCAGCTGCCAGTACAGCCAATCATGCCAGCTGCCAGTACCTTCACCGCCAGCCGACCCCATTCCCCCTTGCCCCAGCTGCCCACCCCTCCTTCGCGACGCGTGGCGGAGATGGCCATATTACGAAGGTGCCACAGCGACACTTGGCACCCGCTGGGCCAGTGCCTGCGCCTCGTTATCGCATGTGTTATGGAAGGCACGGGCTCAAAAACTTTGTCCTATCTGTTATTCTGTGGCCGCGCCCGTGTGTGCACGCCAGTCTGGAAGCGTCAGGCATCTCGATACACAATGTCAGTAACCAAGTCAGCGTTTCGCGATGTTGGCTGAACGGATTTTTTCTTATTTTACTGCCCTCTGCCTTCTTTTGTTTCGTTATTTTATAGAAGTGAGCAGCGACAAATCTAATTAAATATTACGTGGAGGTGTTTTCCTTCTTGGTGTTTAAAAGAATGTACAGGCAATGGATAAAACAAGGAAATCCG
>NC_051412.1:36165824-36165955 GCF_015228065.2 Penaeus monodon
TCCAGTAACTAGTTCAAACAATTTCTAAAAACAGAGAAAAACTGGGGAAAAATAAAGACATCTACAAGGCATCTACAGTCGTTCCCCTCAGCCTTAACGAGTTAGTTCATTAAGGGAAAACAGAGAAGGAG
>NC_051412.1:36166000-36166093 GCF_015228065.2 Penaeus monodon
TCGATGGCACCGTTACAGCTAACTCGATTAAGGAAACGCAGCCATAATTTGCTATCCCGTTTCCCCTCGTCCGCTTCGTTCCCTTGACACCTG
>NC_051412.1:36166163-36166459 GCF_015228065.2 Penaeus monodon
ACCTTTTCCCGTCATCCTTTCGCATTTTTTCCCCCTTTTTAAAAAATCAATTCTACTTGTTTTCACTATTTTCCTCTCGTTTTACTTTTATCTCTTTTCTTTACTTTATCGGCAGTCTTTTCTCTCTCCCCTTTCGTTACTGTCCTCTCTCTCACTTCTTGCTTTGTTGTCTTATTCTTTTTCTCTCGCCCCGTCCCCTTTCTATCATACCCTCCGCGTGTAACCCATTTATCCCCTCCCTCCCCTCGCAATCCTGCACTTGAAACCACTCCTGGACCTTCCCTCCTCCCCCCCCC
>NC_051412.1:36166744-36167536 GCF_015228065.2 Penaeus monodon
CTTCATTCTCAAGCTCCCATTTACTCTCATTAGCCAAATACTTTTTGCGGTCTGCCTCTTATCCCATTTTTGTAGGTAACCTTTCTCCTTTCCGCGTTCCCCTCTGATTCCTCATATTCTATACCCCTTTTATCCTTCTCCTTAATCCTATCTGCCACCCCTTATCCCATTCAAGGAGGAGGGGGAGGGGAAGGAGGGAGCAGAAAGGAGAGAGGCAGGGGAGAAGGGCAGGGGGAGGAGGAGGGGAGGAGAGGGGAGCAGGAGAGGGAGGGTCACGTGACTTCCGGTCAGTATTGACGGAAGAGCTACCTAATTCCTCTTCCTCAATCCTCTTTTTTCTCTCACCCTCTTTCCTATTTCCTTCTCTCTCACCCTCTCTCCGATTTCCTTCTCTCTCTGCCCTATTTCCTCCTTTCCTTCTGTCCTCTCATTTTTTTTCCCCGGTTCACTCACCTCGCTCGTCACTCTCGCCTCTATCCCCTTTCTTCCCTTCCTTTTCTTGTCTTTCCCACATGCTTATCCCTCCTTTTTTTCCGTTCTTTTCCTCCCCCCATTATCCTCCACCCTCCTCTTCTCCACCTCACCCCCTACACCAAGCCAATCATCCATCTCCCGGATAATGGCGCCAACAGGAAAGATTAAAAGTGCGGGAATAATTACACAGCACCTGCTTCCGGGCCGAGAATATCAGGGCCGCTAACCTTATCAGCTCCGGTCTCGCTGCACGCTGATTAGTCGGTCACTTTTCACACCTATCCCCCCCCCCTTCATTAATCGTTCCTGTGCTTGTCT
>NC_051412.1:36170015-36170409 GCF_015228065.2 Penaeus monodon
GCGCTCTTTGCACTCGTGCACAGTGTGTAGGTTTATGCTATATAAACACATACAAAAATATCACATACGTTTAAATAATATCAACGTTATGCCACACCAATACACTAACAAAATATAACGGCAATTGCACACAGCGATGTACATCCAATTATCACAAAAAGGGGGAGTATCATACAACCACAGATAGAGAGAAACAGTGACAGTGTTCGTGTAAGCACATGACGACACGAAGATTCCGGGGAAAAATCTGTATGCACGAGACGCACAATCTTTTTTCCTCCTCTTTCTTCTCTCATCCTTTACTTTTACGTAAAAAAACGCCGCGACCAACGACAACGGTATTTTTCCAGACCATCCCCCCTTGAAGCTGGTTAACGCTCATCTTATTTTAGCC
>NC_051412.1:36171367-36171520 GCF_015228065.2 Penaeus monodon
TTAACGAGACAAATCTAGGCTGTCAAAAATAAAACGGCAAACAAATCCTTACATTTTACCTCAGACTCAAAACCACCAAAGGAACGTTTTCAGGAACAAACTAAACCTTGTTAATCTTGTTAAGTTGCTTAAATCAAAGCAGCGTTAAGATAG
>NC_051412.1:36171538-36171880 GCF_015228065.2 Penaeus monodon
AAGGAAAGGGAAAAAGGGAAAATAAATACAGAAGAGACGAGCCTCCAGCTCCTCCTCCATGCGGTACTCATTACAAACACTTTAGCAAATAAAGGGAAATAAACCAGTCGGATAGTTGTAATGGCGCAAGGAAAATGTTATAAAGCGAGGGAAAGGGGGCTCCCGAACCTCTCAAATGGAATGAAGGGCCTTTTCCCCACCATTACCTTTGCTCACCCTCGGCCCCCTGCCCCCATGCCCTCCCTACACTCTACATCACCCTGTCTTTCCTTCGATGGACGGCCGGCAGGGAGGACTCCTAGCTGCGTGAAGAGGGATGTTCGTACTGTACGGCATACCAAC
>NC_051412.1:36171902-36172043 GCF_015228065.2 Penaeus monodon
ACTTATGGTTTTAATTAAGGATGTCCAGGATGCGTTAATTTCAAACGGTTGCTCATAGATTCCCTATGGCTGAATAATTCATATCCTGAATGAGATAAGGGCAAAATAATATCAGAAACCCCTAACCTGTAATTCTTTTAG
>NC_051412.1:36172254-36172631 GCF_015228065.2 Penaeus monodon
CAAACCTCCCTACCATCGATTGCAAAAAGCCGGACCCCCCTACAAGCCCCCACCAACAAACCCGACTCGGCCAAACGGGAAAAATGGCGCGCAAGGAAATTTTGCATTCAAGCAAGAAGATTGAAAGTTCAACCAACCCATATTCAACGGGCTGATGGATGGAAGGCGAGTGGCAAGGGGCGTCACTCTCCTCCCTCAACCATCAATCATAACCCCCCTAGCTCCCCCTCCCCCCCCTTCCCGGAGAACTACTGACCACCCACTTGCGCCACAACAAACTTTCCTCGTCTTGAGACTTTAATTGGGGGTCGAAATACAACAATGGAGGAGAGGAATCGCGTGGGCCAAGTTCGGGCACTGTGTTTATGTGGCGTGGG
>NC_051412.1:36172817-36173877 GCF_015228065.2 Penaeus monodon
AAGGTAATCACACAGATAAACAGAGAAGTAATCCAAGAAAGAGAAAAGTGCAGGGACGGAGAAAGAACGAGAAAAATAAACACGGATACAACATGAAATGATATAAATTCTCCATGCATTATATCCCATTCATGTCAGTAAGCGATATACATCAACCTTATCACGCTGCATATCAACTGGTCGACGTTGATATGCAAAAAAAAACACGAAAATAAAATATACATATATATGTTTCCGCCCACAGCCATCTGTCCTTTGACAACGCAGAGCGAGAAAGAAGAATAAGAGAAAGGAAACTTAAAAGAGAAAGCTTAAACAGATAGGCGAGGAAATTCATTCAAAGCACTTTCTTTTTGTGTGGCGATTTTCCACCACGATCTCCCGCTTAACGGTGGGGATTCTCAGGCCGTAAAAATCATACCCAAAATTCAAATAGGTTCGCTGACATTTTCATAACTTTGGCGGAATTTCGAGCTTGTCTCTTTTTAGCTACGGTTATACTCCCTGGAACCTCCCTGACCTCGCCCGGGAGCCGTAAGACAAAACTCAAGTGTGTGCTAAACGTCAGAGGAGGAATGTTTATGCTGTAACTTTATTCTTAACTGCTTCGTTAGCTTTATGGGAAAATTACAAATAAACTTGGTTGTGTCGAGAGTTTTTGAAAACAGTGCGCAGATGGCGCGAGAAAGATATTCGAAAAAATACTTTTTTCCCCCCCGCTTCGCTCGCAGTTCGACTTTTCTCGGATATAGTTCTTTGCGACTAATCAAAAGCCATGAGCTGTTTTTCCTTCGTTTCGTTATGAGGTTCCAAAGCCTCGGGTAAACAGGTAAGCCGATGAATCTCCAAACGAAGGGTAAAATTTCCAACGATTTAACCCAGATAATGCGAGGTAATCATATGATAAACAGCGAGAGAAAACGGATCTTTGCGGCTCCATTTCTGAGGAAAATTATTCGTCGCATTGGCCTGCAATCTAGTGACAAACATCTCTGTACAAAAACACAATGAAATTAAAAAGGGAAATGTGAGGATTACTTACATTAGCGACGCTATCAGA
>NC_051412.1:36173907-36174043 GCF_015228065.2 Penaeus monodon
GGGAAAAAATGTAAATGCAAGAATGAAAATGGTCCAGAGAATTTCGTGTGTTGACGCCATTTTGGTTCCACAAAAGCGGTCGAGTTGTGTCGGCTCGAGATGGGACACGAGAGGGAACCAAACCCATCCTTGCTAA
>NC_051412.1:36174072-36174553 GCF_015228065.2 Penaeus monodon
GGAAATCTCTCTTCCGCTTTCCCTTGCAGACTACTGCTTTCTGTTTTGCACACACACATATATATGAATGTATATATCAAATGGATTTGTATTTCCCGTCTGAAATATTTGGCACGTGGGTTCCCTGGCTTCAAAGGCCACGGAGGAGAGAGAGAACTTCACCAACATGCCCGGAAAAATAAAGCTGGATAGAAATACCTTCATTCGGGGAGATGTTGCAACTTTGCAACGGTCTTGCAATCCTCGGGTGATTACTGCGTGTTTTGCCCACGAAGGCGCTGTTTCTCCTCCAGCGTTATTGTATTTATCTTTATATCCCCAGGCCTACCTACTTGAGGGAAAAATATATTCCCTGCCTCATTTCTCTGTTTTAATTAACACAGAGCTGTGTCTGGGGATAATTTTCATTTTGGAAAGCCATTTTCTTCTTTAGATTTATCCTTATTTCCTTGCAGATGCATATTCATGTGCGAGAGATGAC
>NC_051412.1:36174698-36175243 GCF_015228065.2 Penaeus monodon
TTTATTCGAGACTGAAGCCACACCACTTTCTGTCGCGATAGCAATATTCAGACTTCTTTTTTAACCTTGATTTTGCAGGTTTTTTAAATCTTTTCAAATGTAGATTAACGCTAACAGGCAAAAGCTTTTCGCCAAAGAATCCACAATGCAAATTCTCTCGATGACACGAAACGAACGAATCTTTTCCTGCTCTTTCTTCCCACTCCGCGCCATTTAAACCGGCCTGCAGAATGACTCAAAAATCAATTACACGCATTATAAAAGATATAATAATTGCACCGCGAACACAAGCGCCAGGTAATCACGATAGTAATCACAATAGTATCATCGACAAATTGGTAACCAAGACAATTAAGTATCCGTAATGATCGCAGTATAATTATTAATCAACAAACTTTACACACAGATGTGCAATCATCCGCGGCGGGACCGGAATGATCAAAGCGAATAGCTAATTAGTGGCCAATCGTCCAGCGCTGCCCGGCGGCCGCCCTCAGCCGCCGCCCGCACAGGACGCCTCCGGTTCGCACAAGCATCATGCAAAT
>NC_051412.1:36175541-36175800 GCF_015228065.2 Penaeus monodon
CTATTTGAATACCTTCTTTCCATTCACTTTCACCTTGAATCTCTCCCTTCTTCTCCTCTTCCTTCATTTATTCCTTCACCTACTTCTTCACCTCCTTTACCCATACAATTCAGGATGCTCCGGACGAGACCGATCACCTACGATCCCCTATCCCCCCCCCCCCCCGAGTTCCAAAAGGGAAGAGAAAAAGGTTTATGTATATTGGACTCTGATGTTCAGTGTGTTTTTTTAGGTTAAGGGAGGAAGTGGGTAAAAGACG
>NC_051412.1:36175940-36176046 GCF_015228065.2 Penaeus monodon
CGGTAAGCATAAACAAATTTAAGCATATATTGAAACGATGTGGATAAATCATGCTTTATAAATCTAATTTGTTTTTGAGAACTACAAGTTTCTTAATGGCAACAGG
>NC_051412.1:36176443-36177304 GCF_015228065.2 Penaeus monodon
TAACGGGACGGGCGCAGTCATTAGTTAAATCACACTTCCGGTGTAGCGCCACGTAGCTTCCGGCCGAGCTTTACCTGCTTCGACCCCTAAACCACCTCCGTCTGAGCGAGTCATTTTCGAGTTATTGAACTGGCGCGGATGTAGATGAACCCTAAATCTCTCAATTTGCAAAAAAAGAATAATTTCCACTCTTCCTTTACTCTACAAAAAAAACATGACGAATAAGGTTCACATTTTCTTCAACATTCGGTAAATTTGTTCTCAAATGAAAACCTTTTCTACCATTCTTAACATTCTCACGACCATTCTAGAGCACACCTTTTTTCTTCTTCTTTCTTCCCTTTTTTTGCACAGAAGTTTCCAGTGTAAAATACGATCCTACACGAGTTAATATATGAAATGGGAAAGCCTGCACTCGAGGTCCTCTAGAGAGAGACCCTAGACGGCGGGACTATTTAGATGCCCAATTCACAACGCGCACAAAGGGAAAGCACGCCCCAAGAATAGTCTAAAAATTCCATGCTTAAAGACAATGAACGTTTTCTGTGCCCACGCAACGTTCAGGTGCCTTGTACGCAAACACAAACACACATAAACGTCGAGTATATCCACACTCTAAATATTTCCACAAAAAAGACTATGAGCAAATAATGTGCGTGTAATTCTCACGTTTATAGAATTAATCCGGAGAATGAATACCCTGGAGTTGAAAATTAAAATTCCAGGCACGAAAATCGATACTCTATAAACTATATTATTGCCTGTACATTTAAAGTTTACCTATCTAGATTCAAAAGTCAATATTTGAAAAAAAATCAAGTCCCAGACCGACGAGATCCACGCCCCAGAAGAACAGCAAAC
>NC_051412.1:36177345-36178266 GCF_015228065.2 Penaeus monodon
CTCATCCCCTTACATCTCTCGACACACGTCATTCTGTCGAATCACAACAGCTGTTCGGATTCGCTGTCGCTCAATTACATTTTTCATTTTAATCGAGATAAAAAAGGAATATACAAAAGGGACAAAAGATGTGTCTGGTATTTTGTTTCCATTTATAAAGTGTCTTCGGTGTACTGTTGAGATACAGTCATCTGTACCATTCTGTCATCTTCCGTACCTGGAAGCGAAAAGCGAGAAGGAAAGAGCAGGGGAGGAGGAGGGGGAGAGGGAGAGGGGAGAAGAAAGAGGGGAGAAGAGGAGATGGAGAAAGGGGAAGAAGAAAGCGGGAGAGAGAGAGGGGAAAGAAAGAGGAGGGAGAGTTGGAGAGGTAGAGAGGAAGAAGGAAGGAGACGAGGAGGAGAGAGAAAGGGGGAGGAAAGAGAAGAGGGAGAGCAAGCGGAGAGAGCACAGGGCGAAAAAGGGGGAAGGAGAGGAGCAAAAGAGGGAGAGGGGGAGAAGAGAGAAAATGGAGAAGAGGAGGAGAGAGAAAAAGGAAGGGGAAGGGAGACAAGGAAAACTAGGGGAAGGGGAGAAGTGGATAAGAGAGAGGAGCGAGAGCAAGAGGAGGTAAAAGGTAAGAAGGAGGAGGTAAAAAGGGAGAAGAAAGAGGAAGGGAGAAGGAAGAGGAGAAAAGAAAAGAAAAGTAGACAAGAAGAGAACAAAAGAGCAGATAAAGAAAACATGAAATGCAAAGACAATAACATGAAAATGAATGAGAAGCGACGAAGAGGCAAAAGAGAGCAGCGCGTGCTCCGCCAAGCCATAACTCGGTGGCGGCTTCGTACGCGTCTGATAATTATATTAACGGTGAGCGCTTGGACTATATCAACAGAGATGACGGAGACACCGCTGTCAGATTTAACGGACGGCGATGGGGGTGTT
>NC_051412.1:36178553-36180055 GCF_015228065.2 Penaeus monodon
AAATGTGGCATCGGACAGAATTGAACAGAGAAACAGGTAATAAATTAGAATAAAGATCATGGGATATATATATAAATAAACACAGCCACGGAGATAAAGAAGTATGAAGATGAAAAGAGACACTGAGGAGAAACAGAAAACGTAGAAAAAGCAAATACAAATCACGAAAGAAAATGTGAGACGAGAAAACCGATAGGAAGGAACGCGGATCAGCGGTGGCGAATGTGGTTATCAAGCGACGTTCGCGAAGACGTAACGGTGACAGCAACAGATGGTGGAGATAATGTTTTTCTTCGTGTTTATTTTATGGTCCGCTAAATATATAACATAATTACCTCTCTCAATTCACCGTCTGTAGTTTTAATGGCGCAGAGATACGGTTAAAGTAAAACGGGAATAACCAGTTGCCACATAACATTGCGGGATTAAATATCCGATTAGTAATAATAAAAGGAGTAAAAGAAATGTCACTAACAATGCAATAACTAACAATAACAAACGAAAAGGTCACAGGACAGGAAGACGACGTTAAAATAAGGAGGGAAAATATGCAAATAAAAGACAACGAAACGATAATCCCGCAAGATACGATTATTACCACCGGATTCAGAAAAAGTTTCTCTTAAGGGGCGGAAGCGTCGAGTCTGAATCCCTTATAAAGCCCGACCCGCTTACGAGGAGCCTTGCCCGACAACCTCGCCAATGACCGAGCCACACACCGTGAAAATAACGAACGGAAACCCACCAAGTAAAAGAAAAACGAATGGGAGAAAAAAAAGGGTGGAGAAGAGAAACGAAGGGGTCGAAAGAAAGAGGGAAAAACAATGGACACAGGACGGGTCTCCCAAAAGAGCAAAAGACGACAGTCACCGAGCAGAAACTCTTTGGTCGGACGAGAAACCACAGCTACTGAACTATGAATGGGTAAGACGGCTTGCGGGGGAGGGGGTAGGGGCGGCAGAGGAGAGATCGGGCGTGTGTGACGGCCAACTGCAGGCGGCATGGGCGTGCAACTGTTCCCTGTGAGTCACCAGCTGTCACGCCCACCGTGCTCTGTGACCGGAGCGGTGGACTGGGCAGACATACACAGTGCTGGGGACGCAAGCGGAATTGGAATGAGACAGCAGAAAAGGGAAATAAAAGGAGACGTCGTAAGGAAATTGTTTGAAAGGCTGTGTACATGGCAACGGATAAAGTGCTGAATCGCAGTGACTGCCTGAAGGAAAAAATTAAGAAAAAAGAAAATTAATACTCGAACGAAGGAGAGATAAAGCAAAATGATTTTTAACCGACACGGAAAGGAATCACCTATCTAGAAGGAACCAAGAATAAAAGAGCACACAAAAACGAGGAAGCGAAGGGAATATGACACGAGGAAGCCAGCTCGCCGCCACGATGACCCTCGTCCCCCGCGGCAGAGGAAATGCGCGCCGACGGAGAAGGATCTCTCGAAAGAGAATCGGAAGGGATCAGCATATGACACGTTCAGGGAGTCATTACAT
>NC_051412.1:36180184-36180532 GCF_015228065.2 Penaeus monodon
GAATCAGGGTGAAGCTAGAAAACCAAGAGGAGACGCTTTAAAAATGGCTATAGAAAATGGAGAGAGAGAAAAAAGGAATGAGGGACTAAGAACTGCAACTAGAAACAAAACAAAACGAATGCAAGCAAGCAAACCTCCCCTCGCCCGCGGCCTTCTACAGCCCTACAAAAAGAGCATAAAAAAGGGGGGTTAACCGGAAGCCTCCAACAATACCCCCAGTGGACGGCACAAAAGCAGGCCGCATCTCCCACTGGTGCAAATCTGAATGTAACGCGGACGACGTCGCTGAAAAGGCACAGACGTAAAGAGCGCTCGCCGTTCCCTCCATCTACGGATTACAGTTCCTAG
>NC_051412.1:36180618-36180734 GCF_015228065.2 Penaeus monodon
CTGAAGGTGCCACGATCCTGTCGGCTTGGCCAGGGGGTTTTGCCCCTCAAAAGTCGGGAACAGTAAAAGGTCAGTTGGTGATTTTGGCCTGAGGGGCGAGCGGGTGGCGGGGCTGC
>NC_051412.1:36180776-36180842 GCF_015228065.2 Penaeus monodon
GGACTGACATGGTGGGGGCAAGAGGGGCAGAGTGAAAGAATGAACGATATGCATATGCACAGAATC
>NC_051412.1:36181015-36181174 GCF_015228065.2 Penaeus monodon
GAATAACACGTCAGGGAGGACACGCGGAGCCGCAGCGGGAAAGACCGATGTCTGGCACAAGAAAGGGAGAGAGAAAGAAGACTGACGTGTGGAAAAAGGGAAGGAAAGCGACCTGGGGAGAGCGTGATGGCTGGAAAAGCGGGAGAAAGAGAAAGATAC
>NC_051412.1:36181222-36181585 GCF_015228065.2 Penaeus monodon
CATTGATGGTATGCTATGCTCACATTAAACCTACTAAGTAGCTGAATATATATGATAATCATGAGCGCAAGGGTGATACTAATTCATTCAAAATATTCTAATATTAGTAACATTTGAATTAGATTTTCGATAAAAAAGAATCACACGGTAATATAATTAAAAAACTCATCGGCTTGTCACTAAAAAAAAAACGTCTATCAGTAACCTAATTAATACGATAATCGTAATTGCCGTCAATCCATTCCACTCGTGGAACAATTAAGAGAAAAAGTAGAAATCTAATAATGTCAATGATTAATTACAGCAACAATCGTTTCCCTGCAACAGTGCGTTGGTGTGACGGTACTCTAGATAAGTCCATTC
>NC_051412.1:36181616-36182561 GCF_015228065.2 Penaeus monodon
ATCACGAGTGCGGGCGCGCGGGCGAGCTGCCGGACAACTGACACGCATCCGGTCGGGCGTCGCGCTGCCACTCCGGGCGAAGCATCACCGGTGCGGCAACCCCAGCCTCCAGCGGCGTGTCTTGCAATGAAAGGCCCTTGTGCCCCGAGGCGCCTCCGGGGACGACCTCCGATCCGCCGACGCCGCGTGACACACATCGCGGCGCTTCCGGAACCTCCGCCCTGACTGAGCTTCGTGCCGACCGAGAGCGAATGTTGACCCTTCGCCTCCCCAAGCTTCCTCCTCCTCCGTCTATGTCGCCAGAAGGGAAGATAAACACGTGCTTGACTGTTTTATTACGCTGTTTTGTTTGTTTGTCAACATGTGTATTTTTCATGTTTACGTCAAGTTGTGTTCATTATGTGGAGGCTTAGTCGACGTGTTTAAACGGAGTCTGAGCCTTCAAGCGATCAAATTTCAAAAGCGTCTCAACAATTTCTTCTTAGTACCGATGCCTTTCTTATCAAAATTTCTCTCGCCCTTTCTTTTAACCAAAGGTAATTCCACTGTAACGAGATAATTACAGGTCACGATCTAAGCAAACAAAAAAGATAAGACCCATAAAATGCTCGTCAAGGTTGAACAATGATTGGCGCAAAGACCGCTATACCCGCTACGCCGCCAACAGAGAGAAAGAAGAAAAACTTGTCTTGAAAACTTTTCCAGGGGGAGAGGGAAGGGGGGAGGGGGGTGAAAGGTCATGACCCGCCGTCGCATCCGAGTGTGCAAAGACTCGCTGGGGGTCGTGGAGAGGAGGGGAGGGGGGAGTGGGGGGTACGGGCTGGTGGTGACTTCTAAGGTGTGAACGTGATAACAAAGAAGGGAACGAAGGGGAGGAAGAGGAGATAACAATAGAGAGGTGAGAGAGTTAGAGGAAGGAGGACGGATGGGGGAATGGAATAAAAC
>NC_051412.1:36182771-36182941 GCF_015228065.2 Penaeus monodon
ACAGGATGGGTTACAGAGAAAATAATGGAAAGAAAAAAATAGCAAATAACAACAAAGTGCGGATAATGGAAGAGCAGACAAACTTACACAGGCAGAAACTAAAAGAGTGTGAAGACCCACGAAGAAACGTAAAACAAAGAGCCCGATATTGACAGGAGGTCATAAATAAA
>NC_051412.1:36183270-36183567 GCF_015228065.2 Penaeus monodon
AAGAAGAAGCAGAGAGAAACAACAACAGACGTTTCCGCCGAAGAGATTACCAGACTCCGACACAGATACCAAGGCTAGTCAAAAAAGGACCTAAATCCACGCCTCCGCCTTATGAATGCGAAACTGGTAACGCTGGTAATCCAGAATCAAAGCGCAAGAAGCCTCGCTTTTCTTACTTGCTTACTCCGACCTCCTTCAGGGACTCTTGCTAATTAAGAGAAAATGTCGTTTTACAGGTGGTCTGTCGTGGCTCAAAAGTTCCCCCGTGGAATAACCGCTGAGGGTTCTCGCTCGAGA
>NC_051412.1:36184102-36184611 GCF_015228065.2 Penaeus monodon
GTGGTCGCGATGTTCACTGTCAGACCCACGATAAAATCCTGCGGTTGTTGCAATCCCAGAGGCGCACCGCACGTCACTGCGGCGGGAGAGCCGGTGTGGATAAATGGTACATGTATAAAATAACATTTTAATCCGGTACATTTCGAGCTTACGCATATTCGATCCGGTGGGCTTTAATGTAGCCGGGAAGAGAAGGGAACGAGAGGCGATTCGACAGCGTGCACGGCTCAGCGATAGATATGTTGATTTCAATTATATATTGTGTAGAAGCGGTAGTGGTATTCATTTCTGCAACGCACATTGTGTAAGCTCAGATGTATACAGTGAATCAGTGATAGTTTTTCACGAAATTCTTCAGGAACAACAACAAATGCAAATAATAATTATAAATAAATCAAATTAAATCACCACCATGCTCATCTGGCGTCTCCAACAGCGAGCATAAAAAAGGACCAAATAAACAAATCAGTAACACAAACACATAAATAAAATCATTGCTGATCTCTGAT
>NC_051412.1:36184783-36185276 GCF_015228065.2 Penaeus monodon
TCACCATCCAGGTTCAAGTATTGAGTGACCTGTGCCCAATTCATCAGCAAAAATCTGTATTTTAGATTATCACGAAGGGAATTTTAGATCAGGGGGAGGGTTTCAAAAATGGATTTATCTTTTTTTTAAGTTAACACAATTACGAAGATTCAAAAAAACACACGACATACATATATATGAATATATATCTATCAAGCCATGATGAAAGGAATAAAAGATAGACTACGAAAACTAGAGACAGTGATAAAAAATAACATTATGTAGTACATATGCCATCTCGGTTGCGATGGCTGGGGAACACACACATAAGCAAATGATGAATTAGGCAAGTCATCAAAGAGTAAAACAGTTAGTCATTAACGCAAACATGATATTGCTCTAGTAGGGCAAAGAAAACCGCAATCTAGAAACAAGTATAGTAAATTTAAAGAAGAAAGTTACACAGATGTAGTGATCACTAAAGAACACAGAGTGAAGTAGCAAAACACTTGCC
>NC_051412.1:36185315-36185709 GCF_015228065.2 Penaeus monodon
CACTTTTATCCGGGAACACATTTACTCCTTGGTGCTTACCTGCAAAGATAAAGATACAATAATTAATATGACTTCCAATAAGAAACAAAGATACAAATTATTTATACAACACACTAATTTATGGATTTCGAGGGGCAAAAAACTTTAGTCATACAGAAACGATAAATCTCGTACAAAAGTCACACGGTAAATTCCCATCATTACTTCGTTACGGCCTCCGCCTCTCGATTCACGTCAGGCTCCAAGCATCACAGTTTCTCAAGATAACATTGGTGACTCATTCCCGCTTCCTGCTAAAAGCGATCCTGCTACATCTTGTAAAACCACGCTGTGCACGCCCAGCTGCACACTCTTGCAATATCCTTTTCACAGACGTACATAATGAGGCAGCCAC
>NC_051412.1:36185740-36186712 GCF_015228065.2 Penaeus monodon
GCAGTGCTTGCAGAGTCATCTGCAGCCGCTGCATCTCTCCTACAATACCCTATTTGCATACAGACACTCGCAGAGAAAAGTCAACGACATGGACTTGAAAATCGAGTCCGTACATTGCGATCGTCTCCGCCCCTCTGATCACCAGCTAACGCTCGCCCGTAAACCCTTCCCCTTCCGCGTAATCGACGCCTGGCTTTGAAGTCCGGCCTGCTCTTCAGGGAGCCATCTCCCCCAAGAAATCATCTTTACACTTTTTTCAAGCACGTGGAGGTTCGTTCCTTAAGCCTGACGGATGCGTGAGTCGTCGAAACGAGTCACTGGAACACGTCAGGAGTAACAGCACATGCAATAAAATCCCTCAGAATGATGGTGTTTACTGCAGCGGCGCCGCTACAAACAGCGAAGCTACAGCCGTCGTTACAGAGCCCCGCGCCCTTCGTAGCAGCCAGCGACATGCGGTTGTCTATAGCTCACATGCTTGCAATAATGCCATTAAAATCAAGACAGTGGCGGTGCTGACAACTGGCGATTAAGTCCATTCGAACAGTTCGAATGCGATTAGGTAACAAGATTACTAGACGATAATCAAATTCCCCGGTCGGAATATATGAATCCTGCCAGGTATCAAACATCTACTTTTAATTGGTGAAATGTTCGCTGCTCGGCTGCTAAGATGGCTGGAGGAACTGACAAATAATCATTAGTATCATTTGTGACTGTGAGGCATTTGATAATTGGCCGTTCCGAGCTGCTAATTACGATTCGTTAACGGTGCTTTTTCTTTTCCTTTCTTCTTTTTTAAAACATTTTCTTCCACACTTTTCAAGCTCACTTTCTGTCATTTGGTTGTTTCCTCTGCTGCTCCCACTCCCCGCCTCTAAAGAAAATGGACCACCAATAAATTACTTCCAAAGTGCGTACTACAAGTGACCAGGAAAACACCGTCTCTTTTACAATCTCTTCCTCTATTTC
>NC_051412.1:36186773-36186971 GCF_015228065.2 Penaeus monodon
CAGGTAGGGGGCAAACGGTCCCCGGCCTCTCCACCTTCCTCTAACTCGAATTACTTGCGGGAATGCGACCAAGAGCTTTACAAAAGGTTAATCAAAGCACTCGAGGGCATACTTCGCCTTCCTTTCCCTCACCCCTCGCCCGAACGCCACCTCTTCTTCTTCTACCTGATACCTCACCGTCCCTTCGCACTCCCCACC
>NC_051412.1:36187948-36188051 GCF_015228065.2 Penaeus monodon
TTTTTAAAAACTTTTTCTCTTTTTTCTTCCCTTTTTTTTAAATTGTGAAAAAAGTGGGGAGGAAAGTGGAATTTTTAAAAACAGAAACAAACCTTTGGGGTAA
>NC_051412.1:36188098-36188276 GCF_015228065.2 Penaeus monodon
AAAATTTTTTTTTTTTGCAAAATTTCCCGGGAAAACATGGGGGGGGGGGGAAAACAAGAAGGGGATGTTTTGAAAAAAAACTGTTGGGGTTTAAGGGGGGGGGGGTTTTTTTTTTTTTTTGGGGGGGGGGTTTTTGGGTTTTTTTTTTTTTATTAATTATTAATATTCCCTTTTAAAA
>NC_051412.1:36189422-36190037 GCF_015228065.2 Penaeus monodon
TTAAAAATTATACACACACACACACAACATAATATAACACATATTACCACATACTAAACAACAAAACCCTACAGCAAAAATCTGGGCCCCCGAATGCCTCCGGCCGCCTCTAGACGCAGGAAAGGCCCTTTCCCCGTCAGCGGGCTAGAGTGGGCCCCGGAGGGGACGCATCTGGGGCGCGGGAAGCCATAGCAGGGCCTTCCCAAAATGGACATAATTTGAGTCACTAATTGCACGCGAGGTCCCTTTTTCAACGCACAGTTAAATCTTCAAAATTTTTGTTTTTCCTAAACGAGGCACCAAAAAGTTTCAGGGCTTTCCCGGAAGGGCAAATATTAAAAACTAAAATTGAAAATTCATGAAAACAGTCATTTAATTTTGAAAACGCAAACATTCAACTAGGTCTATGAAAAAAAATGGCCTTTAAAAAGGCATTAAGGGCTTTCTTCGACCCTTAACAAGGTGGGGAGGGGTTCCTTGGGTCTTTGACCACGGTTTGCTTAGACTCTTGTTTACCCCCCCCGAATAAAAGGGAAAGGTCTTCAGAAGCGAAGGGGGGGGCGGTTTTTTTGAGGACGGAGATCGCACCAAATCGTGGTGGAGCCCCCGCTTATT
>NC_051412.1:36190092-36190570 GCF_015228065.2 Penaeus monodon
CGGAGCCAATTAAAATACTCGCACATCTAAAGAAACTCCCAAAATCGGTTTTTTATAAAAAAGGTTTTCTATTTTCCCCGGGGTAAAAATGGCGATAAAAAAAAAAAAAAATTTTAAAATTTAAAATTTAAAATTTTTAGAATTTTTCTTATGTATTTTTTTTTTTTAGAAATATTTCGAGATCGTAACGCGAACAAGATGTGAAGGAGATTTAAAAAACCCTGGAAAAGAAATGGAATTTTTGTATTTTAAATGCATAAAAGAAACAATAAAAGGAAAAAGAGGGTAGGCAAAGAAATAAAAAACTCCACAAGTAAAAAGCTTAAAATGTTCAAAAAAGGGGATCCATCCACTCCACGAATTTCCCCTTTCCCCCGGCCCCAATCGGGCGCCATTAAGCCGATAGCGGCCATTCGACACAAGGACCCCCTCGACCACACAATCCCCCGGGACCCCGGGGGGCACGCTTCGGCAAAAA
>NC_051412.1:36190598-36190942 GCF_015228065.2 Penaeus monodon
CTCTGGCTTTAAGCATCGACGAAAGCAAGGCCTACCGCCTGTCCGTTCCACCCATTTATTGTGATACGAAGTTTTCTCTCTCTCCTCCTCTTCCTCCCCCCTCTCTTTATTTAAACTCTAAGCATCCCTCAAAAAGTGTACAAAGCGTACGCACGCCCACCTCTCCTCCATACCCCACACTAGACTCTCCTATCCCTTCCCTCCCTCCATCCACACCTCCCCGACTGACACATACATGCGAACTAGACCATCGTGATGAAGGCTATTCATACAAATTTTACATGTCTAACTCACCGAGAAGTCGAGAAAAAAACTGACGGGGGCACATATGCAATTCCTCATTC
>NC_051412.1:36191269-36191478 GCF_015228065.2 Penaeus monodon
TGAGAGCAACGGAAATGGGACGTAAAAAGGTGCTTTACGTCGGGGGTTAAATGGCGCTCGTGGTTTGGGTACAAAAAAAATACAAATAATTGTAGCCTTTAAATGTAACAGGACAAGGGGAGGAATTTTCGTGGGAACGAGAAGGGCATATCATAGGAGATGAGGGGAAAGGGAAAATTTAGGCATATTTGGGAAATGAGGAATACTGG
>NC_051412.1:36191540-36192070 GCF_015228065.2 Penaeus monodon
AGAAGAGGCAAAGGAACCGGGGCGAGAAATAAGGGGGGGGAAAAGACGACCCGGGAAAAATCAGTTTTTAAAGAGGAAGTGATGAAGAAACGAGGACTTTTGAAAAAAAGGAAAGGAGGTATGCGACTCAACAGCAAAAAGGGGAAAAGATGAAAAAAAAGGAAGCGAACCGAAAAAAAAAAGAAATCAGAAAGCGGAACGAGGAAAAAGCAACGCGAGCGGAGAAACCGAAAAGAGAATCGGGGAGCCAGAAAGGTCAGTGTGCCAGCGTCCCTGGGCGGAACCTTTAAAGAGCTTCTACTCCCCTTTGGGGGAAGGCGACAAAGGGGCGGCCGCTGCAGGAGACGTGAACACACGCTTTGTGGGACATTCTGCTCACACAAGCCGTGGGTGGAAATGGGTGGGGGCGCGGCTGGAACGGACAAACCTCACACATCATAAAGTATATCATATCAGTAGATGCCAAGGAATGGGCGCCCCCTTCCTCTTGAACATTTGAAGGTCCCCAAAAGGGCGACTAGAAAATGTTA
>NC_051412.1:36192623-36193289 GCF_015228065.2 Penaeus monodon
TTTTCCCCTTTTTCCCCCCCCGGAACCTCCCCCCAAGTTTGTAAGAAGAAAGGGGGCCCGCCCCCCCTTTTTGGCCTTCTCCCAAGGAGTGAAGCTCTTTAAAGGTTCCGCCCACGACGCTGGCACACTGACCTTTCGGGCTCCCCGATTCTCTTTTGGGTTCTCCGCTCGCGTTGCTCTCCTGTTCCCTTTTCTGATTTTCTTTTTTTTTGGGTCGCTTCCGTTTTCATCTTTTCCCCTTTTTTGCTTTTTTGAGTCGCATACCTCCTTTCCTTTTTTTAAAAAGTCCTCGTCTTTTTTTCACCTTCCTCTTTCAACGTTTTTTCCCGGGTCGTCTTTTCCCCCCCCTTATTTCTCCCCCGGGTTCCTCTTGCCTCTTCTTTTCCTCATTTTCCCCTGATATACCACCTTACCTTCTTTTTTTCCTCATCTCCCCTCCTCTTCCCCCTTCCCCCAGTATTCCTCATTTCCCATAATATGCCTCATTTTTCCCTTCCCCCTCCTCCTTAATCCCCCTTCTCGCTCTCCCCAAAAAATTCCTCACCTTGTCCCTGTAACATTAAAGGCAAAATTATTTTAATTTTTTTTCTGTACCCATACCACGAGCGTCCTTTTTAACGTCCCGACGAAAAAGCACCTTATTACGTCCCATTTCCTTTTGCTCCC
>NC_051412.1:36193803-36194004 GCF_015228065.2 Penaeus monodon
CTCGACTTCTCGGTGAGTTAGACATGTAAAATTTGTATGAATAGCCTTCATCACGATGGTCTAGTTCGCATGTATGGCCCCATCCGGGGAGGTGGGGGATGGAGGGGGGGGAAGGGGATGGGGAATCTATTTGGGGGGTATGGAGGGAAGGTGGGCGGGGTAGCTTTGTACATTTTTTTGGGGGATGCTTAAGTTTAATAA
>NC_051412.1:36194063-36194164 GCF_015228065.2 Penaeus monodon
GGGGAAAAAAGGAGAAAAGAAAAAACTTCTATCCCAATAAATGGGGGGAAACGGACAGGGGTAGGCCTTCTTTGTCGATGTTTTAAAGCCAGAGTCCCCTG
>NC_051412.1:36194193-36195256 GCF_015228065.2 Penaeus monodon
GCCGAAGTCGTGCCTCCCGGGGTCTCCGCGGGATTGCTGTGGTCGAGTGTCCCTTGTGTCGAATCGGCCGCCTATCCGGCTTAAATGGCCCCCCTTTTGGGGCCGGCGGAAGGCAGAATTCGTGGATGTGATGGATCCCTTTTGAACAGTGTTAAGTTTTTTTAACTCTGTGGAGTCTTTTTTTCTTTCTCCTACCTCCTTTTTTCTCCTTTTATTGCTTCTTTTCATGCTTTTTAAAAATAAAAAAATCTCCCTTCTTTCTCCGGTGTTCTTTTCTCCCTCACATCTTGTTCGCATTACATCCTCAAAAATATTTCAAAAAAAAATATCACATACAGAAAATTCTAAACGTTAATTTTCATTTAAAAGTTTTTTTTTTTTATCGCCATTTTTACCCCGGGGGAATACGCAACCCTTTTTATAAACCGGTTGGAGTTTTTTCTTTAGAGGGCGAGTTTTTTTTAATTGGCTCCGTTACTTATTTTCTATATATTTGCTTATTATTTTATTTATCTCTTAGTTTTTTGTTTTAAAAGCAGGCCTCCACCCACGACTTGAGTGCAAATCTCCGTCCCTCAAAAAACCGCCCCCCCCTTCTGCACTGAAATCCTTTGCCTTTATTCGGGGGGTAAACAAGAGCCCCTAAGCAAAACCGTGGCTCCAATGATCCAAGGAACCCCCTCCCCCACCCTTTTTTTACGGGGGTCAAAGAAATCCTTTAATGCCTTTATTAAAAGGCCATTTATTTTTTCAAAACCAGTTGAATGTTTTGCGTTTCAAATTAAATGACTCTTCATGAATTTTCAATTACGTTTTAATATTTGCCCCTTCCAGGAGCCCCTGAAACTTTTTTTGGGGCCTCGTTTTAGGAAAACAAATTTTTTTACAGATTTAACTGTGCGTGAAAGTTCCCCGCGCTGCATATTATCCCCAATTATGTCCTTGGAAGGGCCCCCCCTATTGGGTTTTCCCCCCGCCGCAGATGCGTCCCCTCGCGCCCCTCTAATCCCCGACGAAGGGCCTTTCCTGCGTCTAGAGGCGGCCGCAGGCATTCGGGCCCAGA
>NC_051412.1:36195331-36195409 GCF_015228065.2 Penaeus monodon
ATTATTAATATAATTTTATATATATTAATTATATATAATTTTATATTATATACATTATAATTTTAACATATATTTTTT
>NC_051412.1:36196254-36196397 GCF_015228065.2 Penaeus monodon
AAAACCCAAAAATATTTTTTTTTTTTTTCCCCCCCTTTTTTTTTCCCCCCTTTTTTTCCCCTTTTTTTTTAAAATTTTTTCCCCCCCCCCTTTTTTTTTTTTTTGGGAGGGGTTTTTCCCGGAAAAAAAAAAAAATTTTTTTT
>NC_051412.1:36196597-36197156 GCF_015228065.2 Penaeus monodon
CACAACATGTATATATACATATACACACACACAGACCTATATAAAACACCTCCCTCATACCTCAGCACCCCTGCCCCTAGCCTGAATGTGGGTCGAGGGGACACGGGCGTAAGTGAGGATAATCACAAGGCACTAGTGCTGACGTCGCACTCCGCGCTTTCCACCCAATCTCCCGGCTACAGTCTTAGGGAGAAAACCCCGATTCCACTGTTAAATATTAGGTGTGCGTCCGGGCCAAGGGGTTGTTTATGGGGAGTCCATGAAATAACTTATGTAATGTGTGTCGCGTGAAGGTATAAAATGTATAATGTGTCCCTCGTGTATAACGTATAATAGAAGTTTCCGGGATAAGTCGGATAATACGGGTTTCCGTTGCGTGGATTTTACGTGTTTCCTGAAGAATTTGGAAAAAACGCATATACATATGTGTTAGAAAAGTGTCGCACACACAGAAGTCTCGTTAAAGGGCTTCAATTCAGAAGAAAGTCACTCGGGAAAAACTTATCCCCAGAGATGGAAATATTACAAGATCTATTCAGATTTTTCCTTTCTCCATAGC
>NC_051412.1:36197190-36197654 GCF_015228065.2 Penaeus monodon
GTATTCAGCTTCCATTCCAAATCTTTTCAGAAATGTAAATACCCAACAATATCAACAGTGCATGCACAGTCGTCAACGTCCATTACTTCGCAACTGCATCACAACGACAAAACATATTATAAGAGAGAAATAGAGGGACATTATAAATAAAAAACGACTAGAAATGAATGTATGTAATCGTTTCTCTTACATGACCTCTTAAGGCGGATATTGGAATTGAATATCTGGAGGAAAAAGACCTAATTCCCCTCGGCCGAAATCGGAAAAATGGTAATGAAGGGCATGATCAGACCCTCCTATCAAAATAATGACACGACATCGCTGATAACATTAGTACAAATGACCTTATCATGATTATCATTCACCAGAGAAAGACTATGACGACCACGATCCCGCCCATGCCCCATCTCTGACCCTTCCCCCCACCCTCCCTGTCCTCCCCCCAACAGAGGCCATAAAAAATC
>NC_051412.1:36197691-36198115 GCF_015228065.2 Penaeus monodon
GGGGATTGGGGGGGGCGTATCCCTCCCCCCCTTTCATACAGCTATTGTCATCTCCCTCACACCGCCTCCCTCTGGGGATGTCACCCTAGCCCCGGCCCCAGAAAAACTAGCTAACCCCAGGGGAAATTACCAGCCAAATTGTCAATAAGGTTAGTTTTCATTGCCCTCGCCGACGCTAACACATCGAGAAGAGAGAGATTTGTGTAGGAATAAGAGTGAAGGACCCCCCTTCCCTTGCACCCCCTCCCTACGTCTCGCTTTTAAAGGGTGTTTAGAAGGCGTTAAATTGACTCGGAAAGGGAACCATTAGGAATGTTTGAGGTCATCAGTGTAGTGTAAATATGGCGCATTTAATTGCGATCCATGTATAGTTCATTATGTCTCAGTAATGACTACTACCCAAGGATGTTAACAACTGCAATGG
>NC_051412.1:36198368-36198911 GCF_015228065.2 Penaeus monodon
ACAATGCCCCCGCTCCCTCCTCCCGACACGCCCCACTTACCGGAATGACACCAATACCCGCGGCACTGATACCCAAACGACGAGATTGGTATCGGCCGCCACAGTGCGCTTTACGTCCGAGTACAATAACTTAGATTTCGATTAGGAGAGTGAGAAGTTTGAATCGAGTTTTGGAGGAAAACAATCTGTTGTGTAAACTGTATTGTGTAAGCTCGATCTGCTTCCGAGGCTGAGGTTGCCATCCCTGGATCTTGGGATTATTCTGCGATTGATTTTATCTTCCTTGTCGTTGATGAGACTGTTATCGGTTTCATCGTTCGAAACGTCATTAAGATCACCGCTAATCATCATTAGCAACGTCAGCATCTTCATCTTCAACATTTTATAAAATCAGCGAAAATAAAGAACTTCAACCGCTACTCTGGTCGCAGGGGAAAAGGAGGAAAAGGGAAGAAAAAGGTTAACACCCTACACACGCATAAATACGCGCATGCACGCCCTTCCCTTACACCCTCCATCCCATGCCCCCCTATACCCCTAATA
>NC_051412.1:36198969-36199366 GCF_015228065.2 Penaeus monodon
AAACCCCACACTCGTCGCCGTTACTTTGAATAAAATTTTGTCCATTACACTGGGACGTCGTACACTTGGGCACGGTCTAGGCAACTCTGGGCCTTAATTAAAGTTGAGCGCGAGTCCGAAACTTCATCAAATCACGGGTTTGGGTCGAACGGCGTGACAGATTCTGGGGGAGGAAACAGAAGCAGGGCGGCAGAGCTCACAGCAAGAACAGCACGGACAGCACGATCAGCACTGGGGTTGGGCGTGCTTGCAAGATCATCGCGCTGCATAACGAGGCTTGGTCTGTCGCATGGCCCTCGGAAATTACAAGAACAAGGTTGGGAAAAACGTTTCCGAAACTATTGCTACAAGTGCATCTGGGACATTATCGTTAGTAAATCTATTTGAGTTAAAAGTA
>NC_051412.1:36199834-36200109 GCF_015228065.2 Penaeus monodon
CGGAGCGAAATGAAGCGTCCTAGAAACAGGAGGAAGCCAATCGCGGGAGAGGCTGAGCAGCGGGAAGCCAGCAGCGAACGCGCTGTCCGTCCACTCTCCCTCCCGTCAGGTACACGTCCATCCCGCGCCCCTGCCATAACAACTTTTAACAGCGTGGGGTTCGGGTGTCATGCCCAATCGGATATTGACACTGCATCTGACTGTATCTGACCCGTATTGACATTAAAGATGCATGGGCAGTTCCCGCTCTACGATACACACCGCAAGACTCTGCA
>NC_051412.1:36200295-36200396 GCF_015228065.2 Penaeus monodon
GAACCACTTTTATCTCGGTCGTTCTTTGTAGTTGGACGACCCCCTTAAAATCTGGCATTACCATTCAACACCTCGGTGCTTGGGGAGATCCAGGACACTTT
>NC_051412.1:36200528-36200615 GCF_015228065.2 Penaeus monodon
AGAACCCGTCCGATACTAATGGCGATAATGATCATCATTATATCGGGGAAGGGGGTCGGACTCCCTTTGCGTTGAATTTACTACACG
>NC_051412.1:36200677-36202646 GCF_015228065.2 Penaeus monodon
CGAAACTTTTAAGGACACGTCTGAGTTCAGAAACGAAACACGAGGAATATAATCACGACCTGCCACTGACACACTTACCCTCCTAACTTCCCACCCCGCCCTCCTAGCATCCCCGCCCCCACTTCTCTGCTGAACAGGTCATGGTTCTATTGAGGTTTTCTCAAGAAGTTAACAAAAGTCAGGTTTCCAGCACGGGCGGGAATCCCCTCTCGAGCACGCGTCAAGTGCACCAAGGTAAACAAACCTGTCAGTTCCTCTTTTATACTGGAGCAAGAGATCAATATAACCGATGTGTTTACAGCTGACAGTCCACCAGCGGAAAGATGTGTTTACATATTTACAGTCGGTTAAAAGCGGGCTATTTAATCGCTGCGTCGAGTAAATTCTTCAACGCGGGAAGCTGGCATGTGTTGATTAAGCAAAGGAAGTAAACAGTGTCGGATTGCTGATCGATGCCTTTGCTGCGATTTAGGGCGGTCAGCCCACCTGTGAGGCGCAGGTGGCAGATGAAGCGAGATAAAAGATGAACTATTACAAAACAATGTCATTCACCAAAAAGCAATAAATCAGACTTCTTCAGCAAGTTAATATATACAAAAAGTGCATGTCGTCAAACTGACAGAATCAATAACTTATGCACGCTTGTAACTTGAAACTAAAACGACTTGAAATGGTGTCAATAACTCGTCATCACTACACTTTTGCAACACACAACCACATTACAACACGCATAAAAACTTGATTCCTAAATAGTCCCAATACAGTATAAGTTGCCTCATGTACGGAGCTAGTAATATGTCACTCCACTAAAGGAAGTCATTATTCATGCTGCAGCTGCAATTGGACCACATGCCCGTGCAAGTACTCACAAGTACAATGTCCTCACCACACGTAAACCGGTCTGTAAGCCCCACAGCATCCTGTTATGGATCATCGCGTCACTGCAACCCATTCCACACTTGAACCAGTCATCGTCACCACACACTTCATCACACCCCAGTAAAACGCCACACATACATCTGCAATACACATAATCACTTCACTGATCCTCACCAGGTTATCAGTTACAGCCACCCCCTCCTCTCCCTTCACCCCACGCAGTTTCCTCCCCCTCACCACATCCCTCAAGACACCACTCGGCTACAACACACGCAGCTGCCCCAACGAAGCCACTATAGCCCTGATCCCTGAACCACAACCCCACCAAACCCACTCTTCCAACCCACCACCCCAAGATGCCCTTCCCTTATCGTTCTACCCGTAGCCACGCCTCGCGATCAACCCTTTATGCTCAAACCTCTACCATTTATCATGACCTACCAAGCTATACCTCCAACCATCCTAAATCCTTCACCCGTTAATCACACCCACTAAACCTCCCCTCCCACATTTCCTATCCTTAAGCCACACCCCAGGTTTTTCCTTCCCTACCTTCAATCCCTTGACCACATCCGCCCGAGCCTCTAAGCATCCCAGTCGCCACCACTGTACCACATCCCACCAAGTCTTTCTCTCCCATCCCATCCCAAGGCCACGCCCCCAAGAAACACCTCCCCCATCCCTCACCCTTTAACCACACCCCATAGACTACCCTTCCTCTCTCGCCCCCAAAAACCTCCTGCTCCCTCATCCACCCATCCCTGAACCCCTTAACCCCACCCACCTATCCACCCCGTCCCCCACCCCCAACCACACCCCACCAATCCCACCAAATCCAATACTCTCTTCGCGAAAGTTGTCCCGGGTTGGCCTAATCATGGAGTGTCGCGTCGACTCTGAATGGACATCAGCGTAAAAAGAATGGAGACACGGCCGAGCAAATGGCCGCCGAGATCGCAAGGGAGAGCCACTTAAAGACTTTATGTCAGGCCTTATAATGAACGGCCAGCAAGATAGGGTATTTGCATATATTAATATTAATGAGGTCCTGGAAAGAGATATAAAAGCCGAGACGTAAGGACGTGTGTTG
>NC_051412.1:36203584-36204088 GCF_015228065.2 Penaeus monodon
GATTTAAACAATATCCTGCCCAACTATTCCACGTTTAAAAATGCAAGATATTCTGCATCTAATATCAATCATACATACTGCTCTGATAAAATATCCCTAAAATCAAATAAAAATCTGTAAACGAAAAGAATAGAAAAAAACGCCGTCGCCGGGCACTCAGTAATTAATTACACTTATGATCATTAATCAAGCGGCAATAACCAGCACATCGTTGAATGGCCATCGAGCCTTGCGAGCATCACCAATATCACCATCCCGAACACGGCATTAAAAACAGCTGTTGCACCATTTAATCAGCTCGTTGTTTACGTCTCTTTGTCGTTATCAGTGTTATCCGGAAAATGAATGAGGTCGGCCGAATAGTGAACGCCTTAGGGCTGCCCTGGATGCGGACTGTCGTAAAATAGATGGGCAGTGAGATAGACAGACATACAATGCATTCGCCCATTTACTTGCTTCCATATTTCGCTCACTTAATATCACATGCATAGCTGCACACAATTT
>NC_051412.1:36204182-36204753 GCF_015228065.2 Penaeus monodon
AAATGATTATCTGCTAATTTGGCAGTCTGCGGATAAATATGATATCTCCATTTATCGTTCACTTTATACCAAACGTAGGTACAAAAATAAAATGAATATTAACCAAAATTATCACTTTATCTGTAAACTTTTGCTCCTTTTGACGCTTCGAAACAAACGGATTCACACACGCAACACAAACAATGCAACAAAAACTCATAAGCACCGGGCTGGAAAAATGACAACTCATGAATGCCGGGTCGCCTGTTCGAGATAGAGTAAATAATGGATAAATTACATCCGAAATGCAATTATTATACACAAGTAACCAATCTCCCTTGAGTCCAAATTAGTGTAATATTGGACACCAAACTTATTATGACCTAAGCCTGTCGCACAGCGAGGCCTATGGGAGACTTAAGGAACTGAAAAGCCTATGCAACTAGATCTACGATTACAATGCCTATAAATGAATCGCGTGGCAAGCGGGTTACAGGATAACCTAAATAAGCGGGTTTCTGCGTAAATAAAGAGTGGCAGAAAAAATAGATGGGCAAACAACCAAATCCATAGAGACAGATAAATAAATAGT
>NC_051412.1:36205064-36205498 GCF_015228065.2 Penaeus monodon
TAAGATTAATTTCCCCCTCCCTCTCCCCCGCCTTCATCACGCCCCCTCCGCCATGAAAACAAGGCAAGCAACAAAGGCGGGCGGCCTCGCGTCTGCCGACCTCCCTCTAAGTGTTATTAAACATCCCAATTACGGCTCCTCCTCCAAAGGGCGTCTTCCGTGAGAGCGAAAGGAGAAGGCGAGGAGACTTGTGTTGTGTGTGAGTGTATGTAAGCGCCTAAGGTAATCCCTGTGTTGACCGAGAGATCCCCATGTAGCGTCTAATCAATACATCGCAGGCAACAGGTAGAGACGACAGAGAGCCGCCCCACGCCCAACTTAACAACTTTCACCTTTAAACTTTTTTCTTGTGAAATTCTAAGCACAGCAATATGTCTTGTACAATTAAGTAGCAATTATGAATAATGATAAGGCTCGGAAGCATTAGCGTAAGG
>NC_051412.1:36206109-36206419 GCF_015228065.2 Penaeus monodon
CGAGATGCCATAGCACTGATGTGTAATGGTAACATAATGCCAGTAGTTTTAGATTGGAAAGACTATAACATGGTAATGCCTGCTATTCCATGCACATTATCTGACTTTTATAGATTCCCCAGCTTAATAAAAGATGAAAGAATGACCTAACATCATTCTACTCAAGGTGTATTTACTAATAAATAAAACAGTAAAATCGACTGCAGCATTGAAGATTCACTGAAATAGTAGTCATTAATTAAATGTCCGCAATGCATTTGTTATTGTCTAAGCTCCATTATGTATAAGCAGTAACTCAGCCAGGTCTCAT
>NC_051412.1:36206638-36206708 GCF_015228065.2 Penaeus monodon
CCGCCAGTCTATCTGCCTGTCTGCTTGCTTACTTGCCTACTTATACATTTGCCTGTCTATCTAGTTGTCC
>NC_051412.1:36206752-36207704 GCF_015228065.2 Penaeus monodon
CCCTATATCCCTCCTTTCCTCTCTTATACCCTTTCCTCCTTCCTCCCCTGTCTCCATTCAATTCCTTTTCTCCCTCCTCCTCTCCCTCCCTCACACACACACCCATACTACACTCACAAAATAATGAATACATACAATTCACGAATCTACTGATAATCCCTCACACACACTCATCGAACGGTAGGCATCTTAGGTCCTGGCGAATTCCGAACGCAAGGGCTCTCTGCGAGGAAAAAAGAGCCCTCAAACTTTTAAAAATGACTGCCAAGACATTCCAATATCCGCTGTTGCAACACTGACTCTTGCTGGCAGCCCCCCCCCCACATCCCCCCTCTCGATTCTCGATTCCTTTTGTTTGTTTGTTTTAGAGGTCGAATGCCTGGCAGTGTGTTTAACAATACACAATTTCTAGGTACTCACATTTCTACAGTTCCATTACATCTGTCTATGTTATCCTTGCGCATTTACCTCACATACAAGTAAAGGGCGTGGCCCCTTAAATTTAGAATAAAGAGAAAAAAGAAGTATTACCAATGCCCCACCTAACCTCAATAAGACCCCTCCCTCCTCTGCCCTCTTTATGTTCCCCTGTATTACCACCACATCCACATCACATCACGGCGTCACGCGTCACACCAACACACCTGAATGATGTCCATTCAGCACTCACTCCCGTTGCTGCAAATTTGACAAACGACTTTTGTCACGATATGCCTTTTTTATATAATTACAGAGGCGCCACTCGTCCTCACAGTGCGGCGATGGTTATCATTCTTAAAACACGATTTTGTTCGTTGTTGCCGGGGTATCTAAACGATAAAATAAGGACACAGTGGCTGAAGCATACGCTGAAACACATACTGGAAGACAAATGGATATCGCAAACTGAATATCTCATGAGTCTCCTCCTCAAACAGTCCTTAATATGCACACTGAAGGGAAAGGAAGGGGT
>NC_051412.1:36207985-36208292 GCF_015228065.2 Penaeus monodon
TATATTTCTCAACTGAATGAAGATAAGTGCCACTTTAAGCTCACCAGTCATCGAACCCCCCTCTTAACAGTCTTCTAAATGATTTCTAATTAAACGCACCATAAAATATGCATGAACAAATCTTGGAGTGAAAAATGAAGAAATCACAAGTTTAACTACATTTGCCAAAGACCGATTCATAATCCGGTATTCCCTCTACGTAGATTTACTTCTTGCACCCCCACCCCCACCCCACCACCTCCACAGGCAATGTTTTCTACAAGACCAACTTTACGGCCATGAAAGGAAATAAATTCTTGGTTGAACG
>NC_051412.1:36208427-36208736 GCF_015228065.2 Penaeus monodon
TTTCAGTGAAATATTAATACTTTCATAGAATAAAATAAGGAATTTAATGATAAACAAGAAAGGATCACATTAATTTTCAATGAAATCTTAATACTTTCACAGAATAAAGTAAGGAATGTAATATTAAACAAGAAATGACCAAAAACAGACAAGACAAGAACAGTAGCAGTAATAGGAACAGCCTCCCTTCAGTCTTCATCAGATACCTCCCTAAAATTACATTTATCAGCCTGTAACCTTCCCTCCTGCACTTTGCCAAGTCTGCATCCCAGCCTCCCTTTCCTCAACTTCCTCCCAACTCTTTCAGCA
>NC_051412.1:36209494-36209855 GCF_015228065.2 Penaeus monodon
ATTCGCCCACAACAGGCCGAGGTCCCCCGCCACTTAACTTCGTCGTAATCATATATGCGGCCGCAGACCTAGGCCTAACACGTCCTAAACTGGCTCCTCTCCCGCAGGAACTTCGTCCTTATCGTCAAAAATACCTCCCGAATTAAACACCAGCGAGTCGTCAGAGCAAAAAGTGGTATAAGAAAGAGAAAAGAAGAAGCAGAAAGTAAAGTCCATATATTTCTTGGCTCTCTCTCGCTTCGCTCTCCCAAAAAGTGGCAAGAGAATCCACATAATGTAGACTGTATGATTAATATCTCGGCAATAACGAGATGCATGAAATATATATCAACTCGCGTGACGAACCACCAGAGCCATAAAT
>NC_051412.1:36209996-36210466 GCF_015228065.2 Penaeus monodon
CAGAGGCCAAATAACACACTCGCTGGAGTTATCACAACTCCACATCGGCCTTGAAGAAGCCTTCGAGGACGAGTCCACTTTTATGCCAAGACTAAAGGCTTTTCACTCCAATCTTGATACATTTCGTTTTGGACGTCTCGCCATCCCCTCTGCCCCCCTCCCCTCTCGACCCTACCCTCCCTCCTCAGTCTTCCCCCGCTTCTGCCCTCCCTCACCGTCTGTTCCCACCTCTACCTTCCACCCCCCCTTCCATACTCCCTTCATCTACCGTTTCTCCGCCCTCTCTGCCTCCCTCCTCCGCCCCAACTTTGTACTTGTTCAGCCATCAGAATGTGGCTTGAGCTTCTGAGTTTTGGAGTGGTCATATATCACTCTTTTTCCCCCCTTTTTTAAGTAATATCCGAAGCGGAGTGGAGTTTGGCCGTTAAAAGTGCGATTGAAAACTCGGGTAAACAACAAACGTTAGACAA
>NC_051412.1:36210489-36210839 GCF_015228065.2 Penaeus monodon
AACTTGCACGACCGTAGTTTCAGCGCCACCTGAAAATACCTGAGTGTAATTTCCATGCAATAACAAAATCATCATCGGGACATTCACAGATATCAGAGTGAACACTGCAGACTGGAACAGCCCAATTTCCCAGCACTGAAAGACCGGGGAAAAAAAGAAAGAAAAGAGACTGCACATCTTTCTCAAACAAAAAAGAAAAAAAAATATCTTCATGAATATAAGCTCCTTCAAGGACACGTTTTCAAGCTTAGACATAAAAAATCCTTTGAAAAAAATTTGTATGAGAAAACACACCCGCCTCCGTATCTTCATTTCCAGGATGAAATGGAGAAAAGATGTGAAAAATGAAT
>NC_051412.1:36211017-36211730 GCF_015228065.2 Penaeus monodon
ACGAAGGATGCAGTCTTCATGACTAGGAAAGGAAAATATGAGAGCAAAGAGAGAGAAGAAAGACAATATTAGCAAAGAGAGGAGGAGAAAGGAGTCCAACTAAAAGAATCGATGCAAAGAAGGATAGTTTTAGGAGAAAAAAAAAGAGAAAAGAAAGAAAGAACAATATGGAAGGAAAACACAGAGCGTAGACTAGAGACAAAAAAAATGAAAAGGAAAGGGGGCGGGTCAACAGAGCAAGGACCCGAGACACCACACGCTGACGCGACACCATACACACCACACAACTTTCCCCGAGATCGCATCACAAAACCTTTCTACGGTCTCCAGTCTATTGTTTTCCACTCGTTCAAAAGTTACCTCATTTTACGGGTCGCGGTTCGATTCCAGAGTGCAACAGGAGCGGGAGGAACGGCAGAGGGAGCGAAAGGACGGGGGAATAGAAAGGGGGAGGAGGTGGAACGGGTTAAAGGGGGGAGGAGAAAAGGTAAAGGAGTAAGAGGAAGGGAAACGGTGAAAAGGGAAGAAAAAGGGTGGGAGGGTGAAGAAAATGGAAAGAAAAGAAAAGGGGCGGAAACTGAAGGAAAAGTGCAAGAGGAAAAGAAAAGGGCGGATGGGTGAAAGGGAGGAAAAGAACGAGAGTAAGAAACATGCAGAATAAGTCAAGGGGATAAACCCATGGTAAAAAGGAGGGTAACAGTGGAAGATAAGAT
>NC_051412.1:36211857-36213108 GCF_015228065.2 Penaeus monodon
TTTATAGTTATATATTATGTATAAGTTTTTTTGATGTATTTATGTGTTATTATATATGTATAGCTGCGTCATTGCGTATCGATGATACGTATGATATATATCGTGTTAGACTAAATAAACTAGAAGTCATACGTAGATATAGATAGGTGACTATAAATATATGATTAGTATAAATGCATATGATATTTTATAGGAGCATATAAGTATAGGATAAATATAATATAAAATAAATTTTATATAAATATATATATAATGCATATAAGATAAATGAAAAATACAGTAATATATATATAATCTTGCTATAGATATATATATTATATATATTAAATATCATATCATAATATTTAAATAATATATTATTATGAGTGAATGATTATCACATAATAAACTATATGATAGTAACATAATATTATTCAATCATATACTATATATAATAACTAATACAATAAATTATAAATATATAAAACTTAATACTATATATACATAATAAATAATATAAATAACTAATAATAAATAATCATATAACATAAGATAAATCTATATATATAATATATTATTATTATCATAAGAAAAATTCCTTGATAATATTATGATAATTACATAATATATATATGATATCGCAGATGATATATAACATCTATATTATATAAACTTACTATACTATTATAACTATATCCTCTACTCACTTCTTATCATTATATATTACTGCTCCTTACTATATACTACTAGTATATTATATATGATCTATATATTCTATATAATATATAAGATTACTATATTAGTCATATATCATATCTTCTCTATATATAATTATTATTATCATATATATCGCTCATCATATACTGTCATATACTTCTATATATACTATCCTATACTACTCCATGCATACAATATATACATATACTCCTACTATATACAGCAAAATTCATATATATACTACATCATCATAATATATCATATACTATCTATATATATACTACCATATAAATACTATATAACAATCAGTAAACGAGTAAAAATATATATACATATATATATGTTACATATATATAAGCGATTTCTGAATTAGGTAGATTACAGATGTAGTAGAAGATTGGTTATGATTAGGATGTTTATATTTGATTGTTATAAATAATAGCATATATATATCACTAGAAGTCTATCTATTCTAAAGTATCATGCATATATATTCAGGGTGGTTGTAAGTGGGTGGGGAAGTGTGAAAAAAGTTCTGTCGTTGTTTGTAAAAAG
>NC_051412.1:36213668-36215545 GCF_015228065.2 Penaeus monodon
GGAGTGACGTGTAGGCGTGTTGTTGAATTGTGGCGTTGTTCGTCAAAAGTTGTGCTAATCGTGTATGTCTGCGTTGAGTGTGTGCAGTGCCTGTGTGGCACCTAAAGCTGTGGATGACTTCGTTTTGATAGTCGATGTGATGTGGGTATGTCCAGGGAGCCCTGTTGTGATTTGTGTACTGCGATCGTGGTGCATGTTTCCCTGTTGAGTTCGTGGAAAAGCTTTGGGTCTGATGCAGGTGTGGTGTGTAAATCCCATTGAAAGTCGTTGTGCTGGATGGTGTGATGCTAGGGCCATGCGAGGGAAAGTGTAGTCAGAATTACCGACTGTGTGTGCAGAACCTAGGTGTTGAGTGTGTTGCATTAGGTTATGTTTTTTACAATACATGTTGAAGCTCAATATTTTCACAAAGAATGATGGCTATATTGAGGCATCTTCATTCGTTTTCACTTGACGACTTATCCTGTGAGTGTAGTTTTGGGCATTGACCATACTGTCCCGAGTGCAAGATTGCCTATTCCCACACAGAGCTCATAAAAAATGCTGACCGTTTGATGAGATGATTTAGCTAATGGAAAGATGGAGCGATGATTACAGGTAACGTTCACATGAACCGTAAAGGCGACGAAAAAACTTCATTGTGTGGTGCATGTTGTGTCGTTTTTTGTGTGTGTAGGCGTCAAGTGATTGCTTGGGCATGAATGGGTTTTGTCTGGGGAGTGAATAATAATAAGATTGATTACAATGATATGATGATAAAAATTAGTAATTTGATAAATCGATGTATACATGAAAATACACTATCAATAATATTTTAATTAATCATCTAGATATCATATCAACTTATACATACTGAATATATATATACCTATATATATATCATACTTTACAATAATATAATATAAACACTAAAATTAACATTATAATTTATGAGTAATATGAGATTATAATATTTATACATTCTATATAACTCATAACATAAATTTATTAACCAAATCTAAGATCAAGAAAAAATATCTTACATATTAATGCTTATATATTCCAGATATCAATACAATAAATATCAACGATATATCCCATAATATAATAGAAAAACAATTTAAAAAATAATTTAAAAAAACATAACCAATATGAAACTAAATTACAATACTATTCATTATCTAGTAACGAAAAATAATCTAAATGCTAATTTCAACGACGGGACTGACTCGTTGCGTCGTGTCAAGGGGGCTGGGTGGGAGTTCCTGCGTCTGAAAAGTGTGATGATATACTATTATGTTATCTATTATTCTCTATTCTGTATTTTTGTATCATCTATGTATCCATATTCACCCTCACTTATATATATTTTATCATAATATTGTTCTTATATATATCTCCATCCATATATACCCTCCATACACCTATTCCTGTGTCGGCGTATTTCATGTCCCTTATCCCGTTCTCGGCTATGACGGAGATTAGTGCAGAATCGGTGTTTGCAAAGGGGCTCCCGATCGTTAACCGGGTCCGTGTGAGTCTGATTTCGCGTGGATTCATCGAACCAGTAATCCCGAAGCAGATACCGGGTATAGATGAGGAGGTAATATAAAGCAGAACAATAACGAGTGACAAGCAACTCACCGGAGCGATATCAAAGGGGAGCAAGTAAAGGATATGAATAAGAAGTTCAGCAGTCTAAAATTGATGAAAATAAAAATAATAATAATATATAAGTATCTACTTCCATCTATTTATATATTAGTTATAATATCATATTAATAATTATCATCTTATCATATATTTTTATAATATAATTTTTATTAACATCATATATATTTATAGGATATTTATATATAAGGTTATATATACACTTATATATTGTGTGTGTCTGATAT
>NC_051412.1:36215649-36215851 GCF_015228065.2 Penaeus monodon
CGTGCCTGAGTGTCAGCAGCAAATCCCCTTATATAATATATATATATTTTTTATTAATTATTTATGTTATATAGCTCTTATATAATTATATATCCTATCTATGGTAATATGTATATTACTTTAGATTCTTCATGTATATTTAGATATATTATATATATTCCATGATAGTATTACTATTTTATATACTAGTAAAGCTATCATA
>NC_051412.1:36217470-36217713 GCF_015228065.2 Penaeus monodon
CTAATAATTATACAAAAATAGTACTTGCATCCAATCTTTTAGTCATATCCCTTCTAGGTAAACAAGCAAAAATTTATAATTTCCTCGAAGCGAAGCTGGAAGAGGCTGAATAAAGCCCAAGATACAGACACGGTCGAGTTTCTATTAGCCGAAGCACACAGGAACAGTCATCCAGAGGATGATATATATTTCGCTCATATTTGAGTCCAAAAATCTCCAGTTCTTAGAGCGATCCACTCGGAC
>NC_051412.1:36217750-36219141 GCF_015228065.2 Penaeus monodon
TCATCCGGGAGGTCAGCCCAGAGAGCCACTTTAGGAATTAATAACTCTTCGGTCGGAAATTATCTGCTCGAAATCGGTGGATGTTGAATATGGATGTGAGGAAGTTTAGGAAATATAAAGGGAAAAAAAGAAGACGCAGACTGAAAGCCCAAAAAAAGATCAACATAAAGAAGACAAAAGCAAAGAAGCCGCAAAACTGGACGCTCTCATTAGGATACAGGACAATAAAAGAGGAAAATAAGAGAAACAAGTCCTACGCCAGGCAGGGGCCGAGCTGGAAGGCCGGCCGCAGCAGGAGCGTCGAGATCTCAAAGGTATGAGACAGCAAGATGAACGACTGCGGATCAAAGACTCCCTCGTGGCATCACGCGCCCCGGATTGGGGACCCCTTCGGCCGCGCGCCCTTCGACGGCGAATACAGAGGAAAGAGGGCTTTTGATGTCAATGAGTCAAATTTTATTACAGCAAATAACATATTCATTGAATTTTATATATTGCGTTTGAAACAGTAAATGTCAGTAAACATTAACGGTCGTTGTGTTACTCACAGTGACCTTTATGTGACATTGTGGGCACATCTTAAACCATGAACTTCTTATCTCTTAGCTGATAACGAGATAGGCAAAGTTACAACTAACGCTGCCTGGCTACTACGCGTTCATACCTGCAACACTGTAAATATCATAAGATCGCTTTAAGGACTGCATATCATATTAGCTTTTACGAGCGCAGTTAATTGCACCGTGATAGTATAATTAGGAAGATCCATATGGCAGCGCTTAACAAATTATCTCAACGGGCGAATCAGATCATGACAATTTTTAATATAATCTTTTAAAACAGCAACTGAATAGCAACCGAACGTCCTTTTTCTTTTCTACGCAGGCCTTTTCACGCGCCTTTTCTCCCCTCGCACTAATCACACGGCCTTTTATGTTCTCTTTTCTCGCTCAAGAGAGCCTTCTCAGCAGCAGTTTATCCGCTTTACTACATATGCAGTCCGCCTTTCCACACAGCATTCACATCGAGTTATTCATACCAGACAATCGATTGTTGAGTAATGGTTTGGATACAAATAGATATTAACAAGCATAAATAAAACAAATAATAAATGTCTAAAAACACAATGCCAAACAAGAATCCAGGTTTCTAAACAAAGCCTGCAGCGATCGTTCCCTCCCAACATGGAGGGAAACTGCGCCGAGTGTTTGTTCCCGCGTGTCTTGAAACAAAGAGATCTGCCCATAATGGGGCCCGCACCCATGTCCCGTTATCTCCGTCTCCGTGTCACATAGATCTAAATACCCATTTATCCACCCATTTCCTAGCCGCATTTTGGGAAAATTAGTCCTATATTTGATTGCTCGTTTCTGCGACACACACACACACAC
>NC_051412.1:36219387-36219581 GCF_015228065.2 Penaeus monodon
ATAATTTTGGATATTTGCGATACGTCAAATACGCAATATAGACTCCCACGTCTATATTACTTCTTTATTCCTTATCCCATTTATTTTCTACCTTCTTTTAACACCCCTTCCTTATCCTGTGCTCATCTATAACCCTACACACCGCAACCCCATTCTCAGCAGATCTCCCATCAGCCTCCCTTAACCCTCTTTCA
>NC_051412.1:36219654-36220479 GCF_015228065.2 Penaeus monodon
ATAAGTGGTTCACACACTCTTGGCGACCCAGACCCGTTCGAGCCGTGGAAGCGCTAGGGCTGTTACTATACATAACAACGACAAACTGCCTCGAGTGGACAGATTCTGGCCGGCTAATTGCACGGCTAACAAGTCCCGCAGAGGAACGTAATGAATGCTGTATGTCATCTCTCTATTTATTAATGTGGGGAACGGGGGACGGGGGGCGAGTGGGTGGACACTCCCCCAACATTCCCACAGTCATTCACAGGCGGAGTGAGTCACGCTTAATGATAGCTTTGAGGGAACCGCCTCGATGAGATGGAAAGAGGGATATGGGGGAGGGGGGATGAGGGAATAAGGGAGATAGGGAGAGATGGCGGAGGCTGGACAGGATTATGGGAGATGGAGCGAGAAGGAAGATCAGGTTATGATATGGACGAGGGGAACAGACTAGTTTATTAGATTGTGTATCTGAGCCACAGAGGGAGCGGCTCCCAGTAAACATGATCTTTCAGGATCTTGCATCACATAAATAAGATGCCTGGATTATAATCATATTCACAATGGTTGATCCACTTCGATAAAATTAATTTTGGGTAAAACTAAACATACACAAACTACTATTGCAAACGAGAGTAACATGCTGAATTATACAAACGAGTCAAGAATCCCTTTAAATCTCCCTTTTGAGACTGAACATCAAGCCGACTATGGGACAGAAGAAGAATATACACAGCGGCAAAAAGAGCAACAGGTCTTGCGACAATGTAGGTTCAATTCAGGCGAGCCTCGTTAGAGAGGCACAGGTAAACAGGACAATAAAAGGGCGACTTAGAGAAAGAT
>NC_051412.1:36221604-36224422 GCF_015228065.2 Penaeus monodon
AAGACTAAGAAAAAGAATGGAGAGATCGTCCAAAGAATGGGCCATTTTTGATATCAAGCTCAAGTGTTAGAGCGGGCATTGGGACATATGGGATGTGATATCAGTGCTATGAATAAACAATGAGATGACGAAACACTCCGAGGGAAAAAACAATGTGTGACACAATACGACTAAGCTGCTGGATATGAATGTGTTACTGTATGTCTTCTGTTTTCGTCAACAGCAGCGGGAGAGAAGGAAGACGTTCAGCAATGGCCGAAACAAACTATGAGAGATGTTAACACTTATTAATCAGTCTAATATCGAGCCAGAGTCAGACCTACTGTATAAAAAATATGCAAATCTCAAGACCATTCCATCGTCCACCGCCGACAAAAAGATTCTATTCCCTCTGTGCCTTTCAAATGCAATCTTGTGGCTAAATCGTGAACAATTTATCAGGCAGCTCGCATCCATTCAGAGTACAATATTGGGGCAATTTGACGGGGCCATCGCGAAAGTAATCAGCCACAAATTGGAATAATCTTTCAAGTTCCCACGCCTGTTATAAGCTAAAGACGGGGCAATAGGCAGAAGGGGTAACCATGGCTACCACATTCCACTCTACAGCGCTCGGCATCCGTCGCAGCCTGCGAGGCCCTCCCGTTTTCCGGAGTGCAGCCCTTTTCCGACTCTCTCGACAAATGTGTTCTCTTTTCCCAAAATCTGGTTCTATCACAAATGAAGAGTGACATGACGGGAAAATCGGGCCAATCAGTCCAGCAAGCTGGAAAAGCAACCTTTGTCGTGGCGGGCAGGAGCCAAAGCGCTCGACCTCTCGCCGCCTCGCAGGAACGCTGACCCCTCGAGACTCTCTCCTTGCCACAACCCGCGCCCCGGCCTCCGTGCGCGATGGATGACGCTCCCCGTGTACCTCTAACAAAGCATTTGCAACGCTGCTTCCGTCATTTAATTCAAACATAATCACAACAATAGTTTTATTACCTTTACAATGATTGCCACTGTCGGCCGAAACGTTTCCATAATTACATTATTATCTCATCTGTCATTATCTCAAACAACTGGATCGCAGCGCCATCACACTGCGGAGAATACAACCATTTGAAAATTAGGCTCAAACATTCCATCACGATTAACTAGAACGAATCATTAGAACTCCATCGCTTTCCCACCGTCATCACAACGGTTCGCCCTCTAAATCACCGTGCAGTGCGGGCGGCCCTCGCTGACCACCATGACAACTGACCCATATCGAAATACTAAGCTTACTATCCCCACAACACGTTGACCCAAGCTGTTATCTTGCAATATGACGTATAAGTGGTTGACGATCACTCGCCATAATCGGTCCACATCAACAAAACTCGATCGACGCAAATCACTACATTTATTCATATTGACTCGCCCCTTATCAACCCCATTCCTTATAATCAGCTAATATCCACACTGCCAAACGCTCCAAATCCCAAAGCACCATACAAGATCTGCCCCACATCTGCACACTCACCCACCATCTGAAGACATGCAATCGACCCCTCTCAATCTCGCCTCCTCATCATCGCCTCATGGCGGTCCTCTCAGCCCACCCCCTCATCACCACCTCATGCCGAGACCGGATCGCCTTTTCATCAACATTTAACAACCCTCGACGCCTTACTCTTAATCGCCACTTCATGAGACCCTCGCCGCCTATCTCCTCATAACTATCTCATAACTATCTCAACTACATCATACTGACCATCTTCATTACCACCTCCTAACGACTTTCGCCAAATCGCCCAACTCCTCATCACCACTTCATGACGACCTTCGCCACCCGCCTCCTTCTCCTCATCTCATGACGCCCTCGCTATCTGCCTCATCACCACCTCATGACGACCCTCGCCGCCCGCCTCCTCATCATCTCATGACGCCCTCGCTATCTGCCTCATCACCACCTCATGACGACCCTCGCCGCCCACCTCCTTATCACCACTTCATGACGACCCTCAGCGCCCTGAGCGAGCGCGGGGCCGGCGTTAAGAGACCCTCGCATGTATGATAGATGACCGGCAGTAAAAAGCTGGAGGTCCCTGTGCTGATGGCGGCCTCCATCCTCGCGTCACCTCGAGGACGCCGTGGGTGGAGTCGAGGGAAGGCGTCTGAGAGATTGGGGTCATCTGGGGTCAAGCTGCAGTAGGGGCTTCAGTGGAGTCTGGCTGGCGTGGTGTCCATGTGGTGTGGAGCGTCTGCAGTGGGGTTTAACTCTTATGGAGTGTCTGTCTTATCTGCAGAGGTGTCTGTCTGTCTGATGCACAGTCTGGCGCGGGCGCTGTCTGGTGTGGAATGCCTCTAGTAGGATCTGCCTCGTGTCTACAGTGGGTCTGCACTGAGGGCTGACTGCAGTGGTGTCTCTCCTTTGTTGAGTCGATCTCCAGATGAACCATCCTATGGAAACGTTTAATTGCGCCGGAACTGAACCAGAAATGAAGATATTGAGCGTAATTCTTCTATTTTCTGTCAATCCCGGCGACCGAAAGGGTCACAAGCTTGTATCAACAGCAAAGAAAAATAAGCGTGCCTTGAGGAAATAAAACAATTCGTCAGACCAGAAAGGAGCAGCAATTCGGGGAAAGGGAAGGGGGGGGGGCAGCAAGGGGAGAGGAGTGGAGAAGAGTGGAAAGAGAATCGAAAGAAGATAAAGGAGAGAGATAGAGAAAACAGTAAGGAAGAGGGACTGGGCGAATAAATGAGAGAAGAGTGGAAGTGGAGAGAAAGACAAATATGGATTAAAGATAAAGTACAGAAAACCAAGGTAGCAAAAGGAAAACGGCACTGG
>NC_051412.1:36224460-36225024 GCF_015228065.2 Penaeus monodon
TTGGCAAAGCGAAGCGAGGAAGAGAAAGGGGAAGGAGGAAGCGGTGCGTGCTCAATGCTCGCGTTCAAAATGCCACTGTCAACAATAGTTCCCAAGAAGCCGTCTCCCGAGAATGCCGAAGACGCGGAAGGACAATCGGGCTGGCTAGACGGATGGCAGGCGGAATATATGGGTTTCTAAATCACTTGAAATTCAGATTGATGACGTGCGGGAGGGACAGTAAAGTTTTTAAGGGAGCATTATCTTCCTCCTGCAGATGTCACTTTAGTAGGACGGCGTCCGCTCCCCGAGGCTGCAACTTGAGACACAGTTTAAGGACACTAACTGCATTTTTATGGATAGTAAGTTTTACTGCTAAGATACAGCAGGAATCCTCGGTCTACTAAGGCACGTGGAAAGAAGAATCACGAGGGACGGATCGACAGTGACAGAAATGTCGAGGTACATACGAAATGAAGTATACTGACACATGAATAAATAAACAGACAAACGGCTTGGAAGATGCGACTGCGAAAAGATAACAATAAGGTTAAAGCTGATAAAGCAAGGAACTGCAAGCTACAT
>NC_051412.1:36225111-36226199 GCF_015228065.2 Penaeus monodon
TTTCCCTCCACGCGGCTGTACCTTAAAAGTCGGCAACTTCACTTCACCGGACATAACAGGATCGGCCACGGTCCAGCGGAGGAATGTCCCGCATCATTTCATCAGTCAAATTCCTCTCATGTGAATATCCGTTCCTTCCGAGATGACGGTGAGGGAGGGGGAGGGGGAGGGGCACCACACTCGGCTGTGGCGCCACATCTCCCTTCCGGGCTGGCAACTCGATCCCCAGTTTACTTCTCCAGATTTACGAAATGTCTAATGCTCGAATTATGAATTCTTATTAAAGTGATGTCTGGAGCATGTGTGGCGAGGACTGTCTGCTGTTGATTCAAGCGCGATGATTTCAGATCATAAACGCCATATAATATATCAATTGAAGATACTGCGCGGAGGAGGGCGAAGAAAACAAACGCTACTGATCTCGCCGAAGAGCAACAGGGGGGGGGGGCAGGCTGGTCCAGAGGGAAACCATTGCTTACACTCTTAGCTTACATGCAGACGACCCTTAGCCACAGATGATGAACCTTGGACCGCTTGCAACAGTCTTGAATCAGGCTGTATATTGTAAAATGGCAGCTAATTTCTCGCTTATTGTTGACTATTCATCAACACTTATATGATGCATCTTTGTTTGACATTGTTAACTAACGACAATCCGGTTTGTATGTTTTTTTTTCCTTTTATTCTAATATTCTTTTTATTTTTTTATATAACGGAGAAATACTTCCCTGCTGTTCAAGCCACCCCTTCCTGCAGCTCTGTGTACTCTTCGCTGTCCCGTCAACAAGCGCCATCCGCCCTTGCGCTTCCGATGCAACCCCTGTTTACTCCATAAACAAAAAATGTGTTTGCTTTCATTAATAGAGACGCCTATCGCAATGGGCGCGGGTTGTCGGTTCCCGATAGCATTCGTGATATTGGGAAATGCGAGCGCGCGGGCGGGGATCATCTCTCCAAGCCTTTCACGTCCATCTTGGCAGCCAGCCCACACCGGAAATGATAATTGATTTCTTTAGTCCAGATGTCATTACTGTCAGGAGATCCAATTATCAATCAAAGAATATGGATCTGGAATTCATCAAATTATC
>NC_051412.1:36226457-36227108 GCF_015228065.2 Penaeus monodon
AAGGCCTACGTCCTCAACTTTAAAATCCGCCTCCTTCCCTTGAGAACTGCAGTGACGTGTCTTAAGTAGCAAAGAAAGAACGTGCCTCTTAGCTGAGAGAGCGGATTTCCAGCAATTTAAAGGCACGTGGAAAGGAGGCCAAAACCTAATACCGAAGCGCCTTCCGGACAATCTCTCACGAAAGTCGACCTTCCTCTCACCACCCAGAACTTCCATCCACTCAAGTAGTTTCACCTACTCAAATTCTACCTCCACCTCTTCCAGAAATGCCTCTCCGCCCTCGAAACATCCCCTCCCTTCGGAACATCTGCCTCCACCTCTTCCAGAAATGCCTCTCCGCCCTCGAAACATCCCCTCCCTTCGGAACATCTGCCTCCTCCCTCTACTCCGACGGCCACATCCGCCAGCGAGGTCCCCGCACCTCGCGACGCAGGTTATCAGTCCTCCCGCCATCAGCCTTCCGCTCGCAGCTACATCAACGATCCCCTTCGCCTCTAAAAACACACATTCACAGCGGCTTCGGCGGATTCAGTTCGACTGGCCAGGCAGAAGGAAGCAGTCTCGGCGGGGAAAGAGCGCGCCGTGCCACTATTAAAGGGATTTCGTAGTAAATATATACCAAAAGAGTTCCTTTTATTCGACTTTTACGTC
>NC_051412.1:36227134-36227435 GCF_015228065.2 Penaeus monodon
TCAGGCATTGCAATCCACAAATGTATGCTTTCCAACCAACTACCTTTTTTCTTACTTTTTTCCCTTATTCACTTTGAAAAAGGGAAAGCAAACAATAACAAGACCGAAGTTAGAGCAAATACTTCAGTCTGTCATTGACAAAGTCAAACTACAAGACAAACTCTGCGGCCAAAAAGCTAACATCTCTTCTAAAAGTCCTATAAGAACAAACACATTCGCACGCACGTATGCACATCTGCTCACACACAACCAGTTCCCACTCGCCCATCTACTCACTCAAATCGCTTACTCAGAACACTCG
>NC_051412.1:36227483-36228550 GCF_015228065.2 Penaeus monodon
GTCCTTCACCGCCATGAAACATCAATCCAACTTTAAGATAAAAATCAGATTACCAAAAGCCAAACTTCATATCAGACAAACAAACGAATAAGCTCAGCCACAAATATCTCTCCAGCGAGACAAAAACCGTCGGATTCACTTTCGGGGAGCGTGGCACAGAGTGAGGAGGAGGGGAGGGGGGGGGGGTCTTCGTTAATTATCATATCCTGACTCCGTGACGGCACTGGTGGTGGTAGGGTGGCAGGGTATGGTCACGGGAGTAGGAGGTGGTATTTAGTATTTGCGGTGGTACGAGCTGGTATTTAATATCTGATTTGATAGGAGATGGAATCTGGGCAGCAGTATGATCTAGTAACCGGCGATGGCATCTAACTTAGGTATCTGCGGCACGAGCAGCGATGAAGGTACCGATGGAGGTGCCGCTTCACTGGCGTTGATTACGCTCGTTGCATATGACCAATTCGCGCTGTCTTCCCATGTCAAGGATTAACTCAACCCTGCATTATCCTGGCAACACACATGACCTTGCATCAGGCCTTTGACCGGACTCACATGCTTGGTTAGCTTGACTTTAATCTGCCCTGATATGTTCGGAGACCTCTAATATGTTGCCAGTTGCTAACTCCTCCGCCAGTGCTAGAATGTAATCCATTGCTATATTAACAGAGATGACTTCAAACTTCTATCGAATCCCCCTTCTCAAAATGTTAATAAAGTGATCCCACCTTTACTCGCTGCCGTGACCTTTCATCCCTTAACCTTCCTCCAGCAAAACAACATCTCCCTATGCCTTTGCTTCAGTTAAACACAAGAACCTAATATGACCTAAATTGACCTCTTCGACAATATTAACCGTCTTGAACGACGCCATCGTCCTACCCCTTGGCGGCGTAAGTCATCAACAACAGCAAAACTTAGTGCCTCAAGGACCTGCTCCACTTAACTTCTCGCTTTCCACTTCCAGATCATTTGCGCTCAAACACCAAATGAGTGAAGCCGTAATATCCCTCACGCCGAAAGTGGATTAACAGTCGGAAAGGCAGGGCTCTACGCCTATTGTCCGTACA
>NC_051412.1:36228619-36229185 GCF_015228065.2 Penaeus monodon
AGCCACATTAACCCAATTACCTGGCGAGGGGAAATACAATCACACCAAAGTCTCCCTCCCCCTGCCTCTCCTCAGAAGTACTTCTAGATCAAGGATTTTGTTTCCGGACCATGGACCATCAGATCCCCCGCCTCCCACCCTGCTGCGACGTGTGTTCCTCATGGTACGAAGAGAATGAGGAGGAACGGCGTTTCAAAGAGGCTCAAGGAGTGGCAAAAGGGCGGAGAGCCACGGCGAGAGAGCCACGGTGACTTGGCCCCTCGCACGCTCGGAGCCAGAGGTCAAAAAAGCGAAGTTCCCTCTGAGGGGGGCGGGGACGGGGGAGGGAGGCAGTTCCCTCGTGCAGTCCCGCTGTCTTTTTCTCAATTGTGTTGGTGCACAAAAGTACCCTGATCATGTATTGGAAATCATTGATCTCATGTGAGATACGGCTCTCACGGCGGAAATAGAAAACCTGGCGCCGGATCGATCGCCTCGAAATATGTGTTGTTACAAAAATGTGAGTGGACGAGATAACTTTCCGCGATGTTTTAAGAAGTAATTAAAATCTGTGTATATTTTCTTCT
>NC_051412.1:36229217-36229986 GCF_015228065.2 Penaeus monodon
TTATGTTGTGTGTTATAGATCCTAGAGGGGAGAGAGAGGATTTCGAACTTTCTGAATTTCACATTATTTTTTACTTTTATGTAGATGTTCTGCCAAGGTATGGTAATAACTCCCTAGGGTGAGCTATATAAATTGCAAATCATGTGCAGAGAGTTTTGATTAAATTCCACGTAACTGTCGCAATTTTCGAAGAACGAAATTAATACTAAAGTGTAATCCGACGTTGTATGTTTAAAACTATGGCCAAAATATTTATGAATCACAAAGCAAAAAACAAAAGCTATAGACATACATGCTCGCCCACATCCACCAACCCCTCATACACCCAGGCATACAAGAAAACATCATCTAAGCATATGTGGGTGCACGCGCATGTCAAAGAAACTTGCCAAGTCTACTCTCAGAAGACGAAATGAAATAGCCAAGTCTAAAAGCATGACACCCATAGAGCCAATTCCCGTCGAAAATCCCATCGAGGAAAGGGCTAAAACGCAAAGGGAGCCAGCGAGCGACGCCAGGTCGTGCCCGGGGGCCGCCCTCACTGACCGGAGTAAATAGGTAGTGACAGCTGGAGATTACTGCTTCTCCCTCTCCTCGTCTCTTCCTATATTCCTTTCCTTGCGTCTTCCTATCTTCCTCTACTCGCCTCTTCCTATCAAGCTTTTATTTCGCCTTTCTTAAAACTTGTTTACATCTCTCTCATTTTTATTGTGAAGTGGAGAGTGATAGGGACAGAGACAACTGTAAGGGGATGTGCGATTCAGCATGG
>NC_051412.1:36230403-36230561 GCF_015228065.2 Penaeus monodon
CCGCCCTCCACAATATAGTGCGATATAAGAAAGAGCGCCGGAAACTAACTGCCAGCGCCTGGAAAAAGGCCCAACGGGAGGAAAAAGTGGCAGAGGATGTAGCAGGGCGACGGTCCCGTGCTCTCGCAGGAAAACACTCGCTCGGGAGGACCTCGGCC
>NC_051412.1:36231176-36232246 GCF_015228065.2 Penaeus monodon
GCGAAAAATCTGGGCCCCGAATGCCTCGCGGCCGCCTCTAGACGCGAGGAAAGGTCCTTCGTCAGCAGGATCTAGAGTGGCGCGAGGGGACGCATCTGCGGCGCGGGAAGCCATAGCAGGGCCTTCCAATGGACATAATTGAGTCGACTAATATGCAGCGCGAGGTAACTTTCACGCACAGTTAAATCTGTCAAAATTTGTCTTCCTAAACGAGGCACCAAAAAGTTTCAGGGGCTCCTGGAAGGGCAAATATTGAATCGTAATTGAAAATTCATGAAGCAGTCATTTAATTTTGAAACGCAAACATTCACACTAGGTCTATGAATAATAAATGGCCTTTAATAAAGGCATTAAAGGACTTTCTTCGACCCTGTAAACAAGGGTGGGGGAGGGGGTTCCTTGGATCATTGTGAGCCACGGTTTGCTTAGACTCTTGTTTACCCTCCGAATAAAGGCAAAGGATCTTCAGATGCAGAAGGGGTGGGGCGGTTTTCGAGGACGGAGATCGCACTCAAGTCTGTGGGTGGAGCCTGCTTATTAAACAAATACTAAGAGATAAATAAAATAATAAGCAAATATATAGAAAATAAGTAACGGAGCCAATTAAAATACTCGCACATCTAATGAGAACTCCAACTCGGTTTCATAAAAAGGGTTGCGTATTCCCGGAGTAAAAATGGCGATAAAAAAAAACTTTAAATGTAAATTAACAGTTCTAGAATTTTCTGTATGTGATATTTTTTTAGAAATATTTCGAGGATCGTAACTGCGAACAAGATGTGAAGGAGAGTAAAAGAACACCTGGAGAAAGAAGTGGAGATTTTGTATTTGTAAATGCATGAAAAGGAGCAATAAAAGGAGAAAAGAGAGGTAGGACGAAAGAAATAAGACTCCACAGAGTAAAAAGCTTAACACTGTTCAAAAGGCGATCCATCACACTCCACGAATTCTGACCTTCCGCCGGCCACAATCGGGCGCCATTAAGCCGGATAGGCGGCCGATTCGACACAAGGGACACTCGACACTCGGACCCGACACGAACTTCGCGGAGACCGGGAGGCAGAACCGGC
>NC_051412.1:36232280-36232368 GCF_015228065.2 Penaeus monodon
CTCTGGCTTTAAGCATCGACGAAAGCAAGGCCTACCGCCTGTCCGTTCCACCCATTTATTGTGATACGAAGTTCCTCATTCAGCTCCC
>NC_051412.1:36232431-36232597 GCF_015228065.2 Penaeus monodon
TTTTTAAACTCTAAGCATCCTCAAAGTGTACAAGCGTAGCACGCCCACCTCTCTCCATACCCCAATAGACCTCCTACCATCCTCCTCCATCACACACCCCACGACACAACATGCACTAACCATCAACACAACAAAACCTAACCACCACAACAACACCTCCACACTG
>NC_051412.1:36232881-36233672 GCF_015228065.2 Penaeus monodon
GAACCTTAAGGAAAAAAAAACAAAAACAAAATGAGAGCAACGGAAATGGGACGTAATAAGGTGCTTTACGTCGGGACGTTAAATGGACGCTCGTGGTATGGGTACAGAAAAAAAATACTAAATAATTGTAGCCTTTAACTGTATACAGGGACAAGGTGAGGAATTTTCGTGGGAGAGCGAGAAGGGCATATCATAGGAGATGAGGGGAATGGGAAAATGAGGCATATTATGGGAAATGAGGAATACTGGGGTAAGGTGAAGAGGAGGTGAGATGAGGAAATGAAGGTAAGGTGGTATATCATGGAAGATGAGGAAAAGAAGAGGCAAGAGGAACCGGAGCGAGAAATAAGGGGGGGGAAAAGACGACCCGGGAAAAATCAGTTGAAAGAGGAAGTGATGAAGAAGACGAGGACTTTTGAAAAAAAGGAAAGGAGGTATGCGACTCAACAGCAAAGGCGAAAAGATGAAAAACGGAAGCGACCAAAAAAAAAAAAGAAAATCAGAAAGCGGAACGAGAAGAGCAACGCGAGCGGAGAACCGAAAAGAGAATCGGGGAGCCAGAAAGGTCAGTGTGCCAGCGTCGTGGGCGGAACCTTTAAAGAGCTTCTACTCCTTGTGAGAAGGCGACAAAGGGGCGGCCGCTGCAGGAGACGTGAACACACGCTTGTGGGACATTCTGCTCACACAGCCGTAGGTGGAGGTGGGTGGGGGCGCGGCTGGAACGGGACAAACCTCGCACATCATAAAGTATATCATATCAGTAGATGCCAAGGGAATGGGCGCCCCCTTCC
>NC_051412.1:36234149-36234443 GCF_015228065.2 Penaeus monodon
GAAATTCCAATTTTTACGAACCCTCACAAAATCTGGACTAATCAGTCACAACAAACCGCCCACCCCCTACCCCCGCACCATGAACCCAATTCGCAGCTTCCTGGTGCACTCTCTTCGACCCCCATTCCCTAATATTATATTATGAAAAAAAACACACATTCCTCTTTATTCTAGATCCATTAAGATACACTTTTTCAAGCTCCTGTGTGTTTCGACCCTATTTTTTCAGACACTACTATTTCTCTCTTTTGGGTCCCACATGCCCGCATTAACAACCAACCCTTGGAGCGCTGG
>NC_051412.1:36234521-36234681 GCF_015228065.2 Penaeus monodon
AGCCCATTTGCCCCTTGTCTCTCACCCAGCTGTTTTCTTGACCAATAAAAACCTCGAGGCTGTTGAGAGAGAGTCATCCATCATGACCATTTCTCTTGATCTTTAAATCTGGTCATTTTGCGGTGGCATGCGAGTGGTGTCGGGAGGAGGGGGTGACGTG
>NC_051412.1:36234864-36235419 GCF_015228065.2 Penaeus monodon
CTGATGATTAGAGAGATATTTAAATGAAAAATTATCATTTATATATTTTCTCCCCGGGATAATTACATTTCAGATCTTAAATCTAATATGAAGAAGAGAGAGGCAAAATTGCGATTTCATAAGAAGCAAAATAAAAATCGACGACTAACGCTGCGTTCGCCTTATCTCTTGATACAAAAAAAAAAAAGAAGAGATACAGCTAATGTTTCCTTATCGTAAATGCCTAAATCATTCACCACACAGCATATAAAGTTATACAAAACGAGTTACAAATGAAAACTCAACAGCAAAGTGACCCAAACGAAGGTGCAGAGAATGGAGGCAGAGCTCCTCCTCTAATCTTCCGGCAAGTCTCAGATTGTTAGCTCCTTAGAACTAGTTTTGCGCCGCTGCTACCTCCCGACGCAAATAAATGCCAAACGTCTTCCTTCCTTTCCGACTTGATGAGGATCTTCAGTCCCTGACGAGCCCAAAAAGTAACGTCTCGGCCTCGTAACAAACTTACGGTCGTAATCAAGAAATGTCGTGCGCGTCACGACGGAATCAAGTACCGAT
>NC_051412.1:36235483-36235602 GCF_015228065.2 Penaeus monodon
TGGCTAGAAGGGAAATATGTAAGGAATGAAGTAAAGGAAGAGTGACAACAAGTGAAAATGAGCAGTTGGTTTCCTAGCTCATGAAGGTGAAGAAAAGAAAAAGAAGAAAAAGTAGTTGC
>NC_051412.1:36235712-36236319 GCF_015228065.2 Penaeus monodon
GCGCCTGTTTCCCCCGTCCGAAGTTGGCCCCCTAGAGGCATCCCCGGTGACTCCGACCAAGTTCAAGTGGTTAACCCGCTGCCCAAGTTCGGGCTTGGAGTTAACCTCTCAAAGCGACCTTAGCTCACGAGAGAGTTTCCAGATCAACATTAACATACCGCCTTCACAAGTTTGCTGAATAATCCAGTCCATTACTCAGTCGCTTCTCCGCCCGTCTTCGCTCTGGATCATCTCGGCGCAGGTCGCGTCCCGTCTCGGGAGCGCTTTGTGGGCCATAGATCTTGCCTCCGCTTCGACAGGGACAAATATTTCTCTGGACTGGATTGTCAGGTAGCCTACAAGCGACATTGGTTGACCTGCCGTTTCCCTTCCTTTCCTGTTCCGTCGTTCTGTCTGCATCTGTCCTTCCCAGTCCCGATAAGGAGCATGAGCTATGATCCATCACGAGCTGCGTCAAGAGAGAGATGACCCGTGACCTTCTTCGGCCCGCAGGGTCGCCATCTGTACCCATGAGACGCTTCTGCCTCGCACCGGCGTATCGACCAAACGCTGTCAGAGGGCGTTATGCTAAATAATTTAGTAATCCAAATACACTTACTATTCAGGA
>NC_051412.1:36236363-36236497 GCF_015228065.2 Penaeus monodon
ATTGCTCATATCACATCCCCAAGGGCCACCTTGGTAATTATCTCGGCAAACACTCCTCGCGCCCCCTGGACACTAGTTTTGTCCGAGCACCCTCCGCTATTCTTGAATCTCAAATTTGTTTAAACTTTCCTCTT
>NC_051412.1:36236590-36236951 GCF_015228065.2 Penaeus monodon
AGCCCCCAGGATATAAAACCCACTCGAATGTCAGAAAGCGCCCCACACGCGGCTGCACATCTTTCCTTCCTCGATTTTCTATCTCCCTTCTGTCAGATATCCGACAAAGCAATGATAAAACAAGATGCGACAGAAAGGGCGAAGAAACGAGTTGGAAACAATTGAATCGAATGACTAACTCGGCCTTGGAAGTGCACCGCGGCAGGCGAAGTGGGATGTGAATTTCCACATTGTTCTGTGCATATTCAAAAGGCCTGTATTCAAATAATCCCTGTAACCTCAGCAAAATGCAATGCAATATATTGACGAAATATGGCCAAGTGGTCGTAACCGCGGTTGTAAATTTGAGTCAAAGAAGAAG
>NC_051412.1:36237176-36239377 GCF_015228065.2 Penaeus monodon
GGTGCCATTGATACCGACAAACGATCAATGACGAAAATATCTATGATAAAAATAGAACCGCCGTAAAATGCCCGCCAACTTTAACACGGACCCAGGATACGAGAAAATCCCACTTTGTAATAAGTTTGACAAGACAGAAGCTCTTGCTCAGACATACGGGGGAAGAGCCCTAACTATCAGGCTGCTGGAGACGGCAGAAATTTATCTGATTATTCGATTTATCAGCGCGATGAAGCCACAAAGCAACTGATAAGAACTTGGGAATCCCTTCATGACCGACGGGCGTGCATTTGCATTCCGGAATCATGAATATCTGTGGCGTCATACTGCCATGCACCATCTTTCTGTCGCTGTGAATATTCTAGTAGATGCATTCACATATGCGGCCATGTCTTTCTGCCGAGTCATATTCTTTCGCCATGCGGTATTTCGAAAGTAATGTTGTTCATTATCTTATCTTGCCATCATGAACGCAGAATGCCATGCTTCCTGAAAGATTAACAGATTTGCATTTTTTATCTATTGTGATCTTGGCCTTTCCCACAATGTTAACTTCACCCTGTATGTTTAGCGACTGCCATACTACAATGCTGTTACTCTGCCATGAAAATCTACTAAATGTCAGGCTGCCGTAGGAAGCGCTTTGTCGTGAATATTTACAGACTCTTCATACAAGCGAGTTTGTTTCTACTTAAGCACAGAAAGAGAACCAAGCGTGCTATTTGCTCAAATTACATTCTTCCATGAATCCCCCGGAGTTTGCCACGTAGCTGTTTCTAAAAATATCATGCTTTTCAGAACTACACTTATAAAGGGTATATTATTTAAATATATTTTAAATACTTAATATATTCAAATAGTATTAAAACATCCACTGTAACAAAGGGCTGAGATTTAAAACGATATGTTATCGGGAAATAACTCAAGCTATTCAAGCTAAGCCTGCAAAACATACGAAATTCACACCGCGCGATTTCAAGGTATTCAAATTCGGTAATTGCATCTAAGTAAGTTTGCGGCTATAACTTCGGCAGAAGCATACTAATTTGCACACTGCCATTCTGTATGCAAGTGTGCATCAATTGGATTTATTTTTCTCATTATGCCCATCAGGCGGATGAAATCATCGTATAAGGAGAGTTATGCGAAAATATGCACGATCCGTTACACTCCTTAACGTGCAAGTCTAATATTAATGATATCATTCCTTCCGATTAAAGAAGCGGTTGAAAATGCTCGCCGTTCTTCCTCGGATAAAACTTTCTGAAAAAAATAAGAAAAAAAGTTCCGTCGACATGGATTACCTCTCTCGAAGAATGATAACCATTAAAAAATATGGCCAAAGTAGACATGGCTGCCAGAAGCAGGCAACAATAACATTGAAATTTATGCAAATAGACCGGACAAAAGGCTACGAAGGACGGAAGGGGGAGAGGCCGACACATAATCATGATGGGTCGCGCTGTAACTACGCGCCACCGGGAGTTCTTTGTGGCGTCATACAATAAATTTTACACGCGCCTGGGGTAGGCCTATTGTGGACTGTTATTTTTGCCACCAGGAGGAGTTCGCCACCACACGCTGAACCGACGCGACCTACCGCGGCGGGACCAGCTGTTGCTGCAGGCCTACCAACGCCCACGGCATTCGTGTGTGCTAACGATGCATATCAACTCATCTCACTATTAATGATGGCTTGCGGAATGGCGCGAAACAGAGCGGCTGATATTACACCTCCAAATGAGTTCGATGCAATGATAATTATGGCAACCGCGACGAGCAATAAAATCAACGAGAATTGTGATATTAATAAATCTGCATCAGCCTTTGTCGATTATTAGATTTTTAACTCGGCAACGCTTCCGCCGCCTGTATGTGGTCGTACGCGCGCTTGTCAATAAGTTCATTATACAATGCTAACTAAGGAAATACGCAAGCAGGAAGTACAGAAAACTTGCTTATTATGATTTTGTGAAATGATCATATCCAATCATTCGCATTTATACTGATCCACTAAAAGGGACTGGTTACAAAAACAAGATTGAAACTAAAGGTTGAATAACTTTCCAAACAAGCTTTACCGCAAATCGAAACTGACCATCCATCGGTCCAGCTCGGAAGTGACTTACAGAATGATCCAGTCAATAACTTAATCCGCCGTGACCTGAGACCGTTGTTGACGGGTCAAGAGGTCAGACCAT
>NC_051412.1:36239420-36239484 GCF_015228065.2 Penaeus monodon
AACTACCACAACAAGAGGCGGATCACGCGCGTGGAAATGCCCGAAACAAAATAGCAAATGTTTC
>NC_051412.1:36239518-36241001 GCF_015228065.2 Penaeus monodon
CATCTGTGACGGCTGCTAGTCTTCGGGGGATGAGTGAAAGAGGCTGTGGGCACACGGGGCGGGGGCAGAGGGAAACAGAAGAGAGGTGTGAGGCGAAGGAGGGTTCTAGGTCAAGGTAGATAGGGCCTCGTGGCTACAGCTGATCCCATCCCTTTTCCTTCTATCTGAGTCCCGCATTCATCATCCCGGGTTAAACGCGATGCCCACCCCGTTTCCCTCGCCATTCTCCGCCACAACAATGCCCGGGAGTGGCCGAGGCGGAGCCCGAAGCGGCAGCCAAAGGAGGAGGGCCGATGCGAAGAACTTTAACATTTGATGGAAACGTTTGTCGAACAATGCGACGTGCTAACGAGGCCTCTTGTGGCAGCCGTCGTCCGCTCTGATCAGGACCATTCAGGGCGCCGAACGCTCTGCGCCTTGTGGCCCTTATTGACTGGAGGTCCTGCAGTAAGTGTGCAAATGGTTGTTCAGTCGAAGACAGTGATTTGTTGGCATCGACTGACTGGAGTTACTAAGAGTACCTTCAATTCCCATCGCTTCAAGTCCCTTGGCAGCCTTTACTTTAAAGTGATATTGCTCGAGGATCATCGGATAGCTAGATTTTTCTCTCCAGAAAAAGAAATGTTTTCCCTCTTACTTAACGTCTTAGGGGAATTTTTAAAAGACAAAGCCCCTAAGATCATCAAAGAAACTTCCCAGTGATCTCCTAACTTCAAACGCGAAGACATGCCCCTTTGCCAATAGCTAACCCATCAATTTCACACTTTCGTCTATTCTTTTTAAACAAAACAATAAGCACAGGATCTAAGGCGACAACACCATCAAGACAAACCGTGTTTCTCCAGACGCTCTTCTCACACATTCTTTGTCCACAGCCAGGCGCTTACCTGTAAAGGAAAATACATAATTAGTGACACCATTATCATCATCTGGGCTCGAAACTTTTCCACTGTAAGTCGCTCAAAACTATAATACCTGCATATTTACAACGCAAACTGCAACTTGCCAGCTTATTGCAACATCCGCCTTCATCATTATCTTGCGCGATATATTGCGGGATGAATCACTGTACAAAATCCGACCCAAAACGTGTGGTGCTTTTATATTTTTTTTATTTTTTTAGGGGGGGGGGGCTGTCTAACCAACATATTTCCGAGGTGTTTTTTACACTGAACATCGCCTGTTTTATAGGCATAATGAACGCAACCGAAACCAGGGTTCTGTACACAACATTGAAACCCTTCTTCACATGCCATATGAATATGCAACTGCAACCCTGAATTCCACGCTAACGCACTCGACAAGAGCGGCAGCACATAAGAATGTAGACGATTTATTGACGGCGGGCGATGACACAAACCCAGCTCATAACTTTACATTAACACGCTAGGATAACAGTTACCTTTTTGCAGCGAATGACACATATTGTTCACCAATGCGATGCATCAGATTTCTTAATTCATGAAGTAAGCAGTGTTATCCA
>NC_051412.1:36242052-36243713 GCF_015228065.2 Penaeus monodon
AGACTTTTTATACGCCTTGCAGAGTGCTCGTTTGTCTTCTCGGATCCATACCGCACCAAAGCCACTGTAACAAGGGTACACACCGCACAGCCCGCAATCTCTGTGTATCCTCAGCCCCGAAGCAGTGTGCATATCGTCTCTATCACAAAGTACTTATTCTGGCCGGTTTACATACTATTCCCATCACTGTATCTATTCTAGCCGATGCATGCATGGCTCCCGTTAACAGTAGCCAATTTAGCCAATGTCAACACCGATCTCAACCCTGTATTGCAATACGAACCCAATTCTGATCCCAATGCATACCCTATAGCCATTGGAAAAGCAAGTATTCGTCAGATTGCATTATCATCCACCAATTGTGCAAATTTGGCACGGTTCGGTTCCTTTAATCCCATTCTCACCATTCCCCTGCCAACCTCAGGCTAGCAGGCGATCATGCCCCTTCTCCCTGCCCTCCCCTGGCCAAGCAAGGAAATCCCAGTTCGCTTATCATGCAACATTCAAGCTTGCCCTCGTACGCTTCTTAAATTACGCGAGCTGCTGGAATCGTCGCCGCGTCCTCGGGTCTAAAGGAAAACAGGGTAGAGGGAAAGAAAAGTACATTGCCATTAGTGAAAGTTATTCGAGTCGGTGATCGATGCGTCTCAATCTGTCTCCTCCTCAGAGCACACCAAACACATAACAGGAGGCGTATATGTTCTTGGAAGCTAAGAAGTCGTATTCGCTAAAGCCTTCTGCGTATGTGTTTGTCTTCATTCCACATTCGTTAGCTCTCGACACTTAAAACTGTTTACTGATATCTTGACTTGCTGCGCGGCACGGCGAGGCGGAGGCTGAGGTGCCATGCAGATCTCCAGATCATCGTTTCCTCTCCCGCAGACGATCGGCCAGAGGGCGCTACCTTCAAGATGACGTCCGTTCCTCATATTTGTATAAAAGGAAAATTAGCATATCAAAGTCCAACGTATCTACGGTGGCATATTAAACAGCGGTATGATAATGAGGTATGATTTCTCTGGGAATTATGAGAATTGTTGATATTATATCTTGGATATCGCAAAGGTCCCGGGAGGGAAGACAAGCAGGAAAACACTTCTACTCCATGTGAAAAAAAAGAGAAAATCTTTACAAATCATTTATTTTGGGAAGAAATTTAGCGAGGAAAAGAAATAACGATCACAAACCTCAGCCAAACTCGCAAAGGTGATGGAAGTAAGCATGTTTTTTTTTTGGAACAATCACTTCAATACATCTCAACACGAAAAAAAGTTAATAGCAAAAGAAACTAACTATCTTTAAAAGTTCCATCAATGATCGGAGTTACTGAAGTGGCAAGATTCAATTTAAGTTTCAGGCTAACTTTATTTCGACTCTTATTAATATCGAATAAAAAAAAAACGAGATATGCTTTAAGGCTTATCAAACAATTTTCCTTGGATGATGCTTCCCCCACTCGGAAAATTGACTTGAAGAGAAAGGCAGAGAATGGAAAAAAAATCGGGATTATGTCGCACACATAATGGTTTCCTTTCTGGACTTAATTAAGAAGCTGTCCCTCCCCTGATCATTTCGTTAGCAAGACGAGCCAAGACCCGACGAACCTATAAAGGGCGCGGACCATAGACTGCTCCCGAGGGGCCGCCACACCCGACCCGACC
>NC_051412.1:36244076-36244365 GCF_015228065.2 Penaeus monodon
CGACGTTAGGTGCATGGAGAGGGATGGGGGCAGGGATAGGTGGCCGGAAGAGAAGAGTGGACAGGCAGAGAAGACGCAGGGGGGGGGGGGATCTGGGATAGATGGAAGCGGGGCAAAGAGGATGGAGTAGAAGGTATAAGGACAGGTCGAGGAAGAGAAAAATAAGGAATACTGTGGTGAGGATGAGGAACAGGACAAGGAGAAACAGGATTATGGTAATTGTTAAGACTATACTCATGATTATGAGGAGATGGTGGAGACAAATAAGAGAAAAATAGGGCAAACATTA
>NC_051412.1:36244500-36245069 GCF_015228065.2 Penaeus monodon
CGAAAGAGCGACGAGAGAACAGCTCCCGGGTATGAAAATAAGAAGCGATGACAGAGCCAAGCAAAGAAGAAGATTCCCGTCTCCGCCTTCCCCTCAGGAGAAAAATCCTCGTAAGCCGACAAGAAAGTGACACGCGGGGAGCAGGTGCGAGCCGGAGCGTTCTGTGCAGAGGTAAAGTACAAGGACCCTTTTTTTCCCTCCGCGCCTCTAGGCCTATACTTCCCGTCCAATTATTCATAGAAGTGTGACGCTCAACCCGGGATGAGCCTACACGCCTTTCCATCCGTCAAGGTTATGAATAAGATACGAGGACGCAAGTAGCACCAGGAAAGAAAACGACTCGGCAATAATTCAAGAGAAAGATTTGGGAGATCAGTCTTTTTTTTTTCCTTCCTTCTTCCCTTTTCTTCGTCTCGGTCGTGACTCGGGTAAGCCGTGACGGGAGCCTTCAACCGCTCCCGGAAGAACATGCAGTGCAACTTCTCTGCATCTTCTTTCAACAATGCAGTCAATAAGCAGCTGGTTTGTCATCACAGTAATAACTGTGCGAATGTATCGTGACTTTTCTA
>NC_051412.1:36246068-36247242 GCF_015228065.2 Penaeus monodon
TTTCTCGTATAACATCCCGTCGCTTGAGACTGAAACGACTCCCGACATTTGCACAAATCTCAGAAATTTGTACAAATACAGATTCTGACAAACGATTCCGGACGGTTCCTCTGGTCTCATTCCAGGTTTCTCGTAAAACAAGTCGTCTCTTCCGGAGAGTTCAATTTTCCTCCAGTGTAGCCAAGTCCCCGTTATCTCCCGAGGAAAGTGTTATCCAATCCTATTCTACGTTGCCGAAAAAAAAATCCTCTAGTGTTGCCAAGTTAGGAGGACGGTCACGAGCCAGTGGTGGCGGTGGCAGCGGGAAGGAAGGGAACTTAAGTGGTGGCACTGTTGGCAGCGATGGCCACGACCGCGGTAGGATGTGGTAACGTTGTCGATGGCACTGCTGTTTATGGCTTCGGTGTCAATGGCACTGTTGTGGGTGGTACTGTCGCCAATGGCACCACCTCCAACGTACTGAATGTTCAGACTCGGAAAGGGGCTCCCTCTCCCTCTCTCCTCCCCAGGCCGGACCTACTTCCTCCACCCTCGCCTTCCCTCTTCTCCTTGACACCTTCTCGTACATCATAATTTACCAACCATACACGCTCACGCTCCTGCAGTGTGATGTATCGCTTCCCGATCGGATAAGTAATATGCTTCGCTCAAGGCAATATTCCGTATCCTCGTGTATCCGTAGCCCGGGTCTTCACTGTATCAACGTCAGAGGGAATCGTATCCAGGGTGCGAGGGGAAAGTCTAGGGATGAACACGAGTATCTTTGAAATCTCCCCTTCTCCCATGCGATACTTAGCACCCCGCGGAGAGCACAGCGCGATGAGAGTTTTATTACATGGAGATTCTGCACAACAACCAAACCAGAGTTATATCACAGGTCGAGAAATCCATAAAGATATCAATTTTTATGTCTTCCTTTTGAGACCCCGCCCTCGTACACGGACCTTCCCGTCGCGAGGAAAATTCTACCATACATTCGACCATCACTTCCCTGGTGTGCCACTTGTTTGCAAGAGTCAGCATTCAAAGAACCAATTCCACTGAGTCATTGAGTCACTGACTCCGGTGAATTAAAACGCACTGTGGATATGCCCTTTCCTCTACCGCGGAATCAATAAAGAAATATGAGGCTGTCAGATTAGGTCAAAGAGTGAAACTCTTTCCGGCGCCCCGG
>NC_051412.1:36247340-36247486 GCF_015228065.2 Penaeus monodon
TGTCTGTTTATTGTGTCTGTTTATCTCGTATGTATATGACTGACTGTCCCGTATCATTTTTCCTTTATTGTATGTCTGTACTAAAGTTAATATGTCTTTTATATAAGTCTTTGTCTGTCTGTTTGCCGGTTTCTGTCACTTCTTTT
>NC_051412.1:36247841-36248182 GCF_015228065.2 Penaeus monodon
TTTTATCTACCTTTCTATAAATCTCTATTCCTATTTCTCTATATATCTCTCTTCCTCTTGAACGTTTTCTGTTACGGAGCCCCTGTGCCCTTGTCTATCCACCCACCCCCTCCTTAATTTCCGCCGCCCACTTACCTACTCTAATGACATCGAGTTTCAGCCAATTCAGACCTCCCATTATCCGAACTATCACTCCTCAATATACCTAAAATTCCATCAAACATCTATGAAACTCTTTTAATGCTTCGAAACATCCATTCGGCTTGCCCGTAAAATATTTCCTATGATCTTATTCAAGCCCTCACTCCTCGTCTATCAAGATCATCTATTTAAATACTTAG
>NC_051412.1:36248740-36248829 GCF_015228065.2 Penaeus monodon
TCAGTAAATCAATCCCACCTCCGAGGCCGTATATGCCACCTTGCATCATCCGACCCAAGTCTCTCCGGCACGACACGATTCCGACACCT
>NC_051412.1:36248891-36248997 GCF_015228065.2 Penaeus monodon
ACGGCGAAGGAAAAGGAAAGACTTAGGTGGAAGATGGAGGAGAAAAAGGAAAGAGGCAGGGTTTGATGAGAAAGGAGAGAGAGGAAGAGGAAGTTGCGTGAGTCAA
>NC_051412.1:36249499-36250205 GCF_015228065.2 Penaeus monodon
GGGTGGGAAAGAGGAAAGCGGAGGAATACGGTAACAGCAAGCAGAACGGTCACGGTGGATGAGAAAAATACAAGAGAGCAACGTAGCAGATATGAAGATTATTTATGGGAAAAGTTAGGGACAAAGGCCGGTCAAACAAATGACTGGACGGAGGGCGGGTCAAGCAAGGGCGCCCGACCCGGAGGAAGGGGTGAAGGCCTTTCGAAGAGGAAGGAGGCCGATCCATTACGCAGATAGAGGTGGAAGGGACTGGGACCGAGGGGGGGGAAAGGGAACGGATTATGAAGGATGGAGAAAAGGAGACACGGATAAAGATAGAAGAAGAGAAAGGGGAGATAGGAGGTTGGGAAGGATAACGGTAAAGGGAGAGAGAACTGAAAAGAGAGAGATATAGGGAACGGATTATGAAGGATGGAGAAAAGGAGACACGGATAAAGATAGAAGAAGAGAAAGGGGAGATAGGAGGTTGGGAAGGATAACGGTAAAGGGAGAGAACTGGAAAGAGAGAGGAAAGGAAATTGGGGTAGAGGAGATAAAAAGGGGATGGAGAGGTAGGGGAGAAAAAAGTGAGGAGAGACGGTAAAGAAGAAAACAGAGAAAACGTAGATGGAAGGAAAACGGAGAAAGGGTTTAGGAAAAGCAAAAAGAGGGAAACGAAGGGAAATAAGAGCATTCACTTTGGGTGTAAAATACGAAAGCAATAGTA
>NC_051412.1:36250267-36250391 GCF_015228065.2 Penaeus monodon
AAATCGAGATAACAAAGCGAGATCAAGAACGGATCAGAAAAACGAATGGAGGAAAAGGGTTTCGGGGACCGAATCAGTTTGTTATTGGAACCAACAATCGGAGAGAACCGCGGGAACACGAGGG
>NC_051412.1:36250562-36250789 GCF_015228065.2 Penaeus monodon
CACGTCATAAACCACCGCCATTACCATCAATGTCACAAAGAAGAAAGAAACACAATAGCAGATAGTTCCAGGGAAAAACCCGAAGTGCTTAAGAGGAGCGAAAAGGCGGCGCGACGACGGCGACGGCGACGAGGCTGGGAACCGAAAGTTAGATTAGGAAATCCCCCCCCCCCGGAAAGAGGTGAAGAAAATTACTCGTCGGAATGCAAATGCTTTGTACGGAAGGA
>NC_051412.1:36251835-36252231 GCF_015228065.2 Penaeus monodon
GGAAACGAGAACCATAATCAGAGACCGAGAGAATCAAAAGAGGAAGAAAAAGCTGCCGATAAGGGATAAAATTCGAGAAAACGACGCGAGTCAGAAATGTCACGACAAAAACAGTGATGTACTATAATTGCCATAATTATCTCCGGCGAAGCTCAAAAAACAAAATTGCTTCAAAGAGGATATGGCTTTCACGAGATAGAAAAACGCCGGGGGAGGATGTCTTGCCTGTGACTCTGTGGATCTTTGCTACTCCAAGGTTAAGGGGAAACTGAGCAGCAGGTGTTTGCGGATCTATGGCAGCGTGTGAGATCATCCATAACGCAAACATAACAACAAATATAAATACACAGAAACACACTCGCCCGTCTTTACAAACACCCCTTCACACAAAGCCAA
>NC_051412.1:36252273-36252503 GCF_015228065.2 Penaeus monodon
CTCTCAGCAGCAAGACAAGCAGACGAGGCAGCGTGGAGAGGAAACCAGAGCGACGGTCGACAGTCGACAAAGGGCCAAGTAGCATAAACCAGGTGCCTGGTGCCACAAGTGGGAACGCCGACAAAGGACTATGGTGCCGGCTGGCTTATCTGGCCCTTGACCCGCGTGAGAGTTATAGCTCGACCTGAGTGCCTCGGAGGCCATCCTACCTTAGGAAGCTTTAAGGCAGC
>NC_051412.1:36252924-36253354 GCF_015228065.2 Penaeus monodon
CAGAGAAGAATTTTATTTGTCGAAGAGATGGGTGGAGAGGGAATGGCGAGGCGACCGAATCCCGATTTAAATGCGTAAACTGCATGAGAGGAATTATATGACTTGAAATGATAGAAACAGGGGGATTTATGGCAACTCAGGTCTCCGGGGCTTTGAACACGAAGGGAAAAAAATATATAATGTGGTTGCTGCGTGTTGTGGTTTGCGATGGAGCGCCAAGGGAGTAAGCGGGAGTTTGAAATATTGGGTACAAAAAGTATGATCTAAAATATTATTTTCTCAAGCGGAATGTTGAATGCAAACATGGGAGCTGGCAAGGAAAATGTAAAATAACCCCCGCATCTCTGACAAAATAAAAATAGAATAATACTCGATACGGCTTCCTATTACCCATTCCCGAATCTTACAATATTTATTTTCGGCTCTGACT
>NC_051412.1:36253383-36253967 GCF_015228065.2 Penaeus monodon
AACCCCACGTCCCAATGACTTCCTGGAAGATGAATGTTTACCGTTACCAGGTATCTACACCCCCCCCCCCATTCAGCCGACGACCCCGCCCACTGCCCTGGTAAACACGTAGTATTTGTTTAACCCATAATTACGTTCATATCCACAGGCAATCTGTAAAGTACTACGTGTAATGTGCTACTGCTGCTTTACAGGGGGGCGCCATGGGAGACAACAGCGACACGTCCTAAAATAATACTTTCTCTTCCAGGAAAGAATGGTGGCTTGAATAATATGGCAAGAACACGTATTTGCTTGTACTTGTCTCGATGAGTATAACGTTTTCATCGGAAATTAAACACAGTAAATATATATCAAAGGTTCATTATATGATTCACGAAGGATATAATTTTCTACAAAAACACACAGAGAAAAAACACCGGAGAAATCGAATGACAACCTCTTTTGCAGTCTAAATAAAACCCCAAGCCTGACATAGCAACAAAAGCTAGTTACACACTACCCCAGCCCTCGACCCGTCCGAGAACTAGGATCTCTCAAAGCCACCTTCCTGTTGATTGTCTCTCGAGCCTCCTTAGTCTCTC
>NC_051412.1:36254008-36254238 GCF_015228065.2 Penaeus monodon
TCTTTCTATGCCCCCGCCCCCCCTGCTAAGCCAGCCTTGTACCTAAGACCACATCACCGTGAGGCGCGACCCCGGGGTCACCAGGTGGGACGGTAAGTGCACCAGTAGCGCCGACGGAAGGCCGAGGTGGTCAGAGGGCGCCCCTAGCCTGCTGGGCCCTTTGTCATACTATGACGTCATCCCTCCTCCAACGTACACACAATAATACGTCTCCGTTGCCCTTACCGCCC
>NC_051412.1:36254388-36254699 GCF_015228065.2 Penaeus monodon
TCTGTTAATGAATTCTTTTTCTTCGCCCTCCTCCTTTCCTATCTCTTCCAGCCCGGCGCCATCAACACAGCGTAGGAAAAATCAGCAAGAGGTGAAAAATCATTTGCAGCGCCCCTACCCCAGGGCCGACGGCACGAAAACCAGTCCGGACTCCCCCGTGGCACAATCGGCCGCTCTGCCTCTGAGACATTCCCGTTCGTGGCCGCTTTTGTCCTGCTGATGATCCGGCCCGGAATGCGGGGTGAGTGGAGGGACCTGTCCATCACTGCCGCCATGCCCTTCTCAGGCCGTGCTTTCTTTATCTTTTCTCT
>NC_051412.1:36254909-36255194 GCF_015228065.2 Penaeus monodon
CATTCTCTTATCCATCGTAAATAGATTGGCACGAACGACAAAAACAAAAACCATTGGTATAACGACTTTCCAGAACTTTGAAATCCTCGAAAAGTTAAATAAACCAACGAAGCACATAACATCCTGAGTCATGTATCTTCAACGAACAAGTTATGAAACAATGGTAGGATCTCTCTCGCTTTGTGCCGGCCATTTTAACCCGAAAGCACAATAACAAAAATCGCAAAAATAAACTATTCTTCGAAGCCAAGGCAAACAGTATTTGAAGTGTGCACGGATAGCAGC
>NC_051412.1:36255309-36255581 GCF_015228065.2 Penaeus monodon
GCATGTGTATATATACACATATATTTCGCTTAACAAGATATAGGATAGATCGATAAGCATATCTGATTAAACGACTGGGATAGTTTAAACTGACTGATTGATACACATAAACCGAAGGGAATTAGCCAGGCCAAATTTATATAACCAATATCCGGATGAGCCTCATAGCAAAACAGGATCTTCGATAACAGCCGCAGATACGTATATGCATGCGCGCGCCCACTGCACAAGTGTTCATCCGTATGAGCCTGCACGTGGGTGTATTTGCATGT
>NC_051412.1:36256016-36256805 GCF_015228065.2 Penaeus monodon
CCCCGTGGAATGCCTTGAATACCCTAGTGAGAACGACAGCCGAAGACGGACACATAAAGCCTCGGCGGTCGGACAAGACGGCTCGCCGCGCTTTTCCCACCTTTGCAGCGATCAAGACAAGGAGGAAAAAAAAACATTTATTCGTCTCTGTGTGAACTTCTTTTCCGGATTCTTTTAATTGCAAGTGGATTCAAATTAGGGGAAACTTCTTATTAAACTTTGCCTGGTGCACATTACCCTCGGGGTATATACCACCAATTCAATTTGGCGAGAACCAATAATCTCACCAATATTTGAAAATTGTTTTCATAAAACTGACAATATTTGTAATCAAATACTGAAATGAAATCGAGCTGCACTTTAACTTCTAATGTGAAAAGAAACCGAATTGTAAGTGGGATAGATAAGAGAAAAAGAGTCGGGAAGGAGAGAGAAAGAATAGATATAGGAAGTGGAAAGTAAGATAGAAGAAGTGAGAAGGACAACAGAGTAGATATGAAGGGAAAATGAGTCCTGGGTGTATCTCTTTACGGTCAACATTAGCAAAGAAGGGGAACGGAGTCATCGAAGGAAAAGGAATATTTTTGGAATGTTATCCAATTACATTAGGGCATCTAATAGTGATCAAATTACCCACACGTATATTATCACTCCCTCCCACTATAATAAAACGGTACAGAAGTTACGTTGTAACGTGACATCCTTTTTCGCTAAAGTGGAACCGTCGAACACGAGAGAATTCCTTACATGTAAACTCTCTTTTTTTCGCACCATCCCTCCGAATATATA
>NC_051412.1:36256866-36257254 GCF_015228065.2 Penaeus monodon
TTATACAGTTTGGGAAACTTTTCAGATTCGATTTTTATTGGATCCATCTCAAAAGCAGTAAAAAGGGGAAACGAGACAGGGCCAAGCGCCTCCTCCTCCTCCGGCTCCTTCCAGACACCGCACTCCTGGGAGATGACGTCACGTTATCTGCGCCGCCCGAGCGCCCAATTAAGGTCGCACACTAAATGCGGTCCGTGAGACGAGGATGGTTCGGCGTGACCCCGCGGCCCGGCGAGCGCAGCGGGGCCGCCAGCTACAAACTCTCATAATGAGGAATGTGTATGTATGAAGTGTATTGCGGGGAGCCTCGGCCGAACTCCGGGGGCCATACCAACGTGGGCTACATGCTGAAGTACGCCTGCTTAGGCTAGGTAGCTCCGTTTTAGTG
>NC_051412.1:36257374-36257750 GCF_015228065.2 Penaeus monodon
CAAATGCGTTAAGCATCTTTCTATTTTCCTGTATATCAAAATTCAAGTTAATTCTATTTACATACACGGCTTAAAAACGCGTAATGAGATTTTGAAATATTACTAAATTCTAATTCCATTCCTCTAAATGCTTAACGTTAATTTCAGAAAAAAAATGTCGATTTGTTTTGTTGTTGCTGCTAAACGTGCAATGGCGTGGTATTCGGAAGTTTTGCTCGAAATGCCGCGTTTAAAACTGATTGCCTGTCCACGTCTGCCGTTTTCGCTAGTTCGTCGGCCATAGGAACGCACACGCGGAAGGTAAAGGTTATTAGAAGAACCTGTAGAGGATACAGCAAGTACGTCAATTCTAACGGCAGGTAGACTACTTTTAGTG
>NC_051412.1:36257887-36258165 GCF_015228065.2 Penaeus monodon
CCAAATCGTTTAGCCTCTTTCTACTTTCCTTATATCTAATTCAAGTTAATCTATTACATCCACGCTTACCGTATAGATTTGAATCATACTAAATTCTAATTCCATCCTCTAAATCTTAACGTTAATTTCACTGTCGATTTGTTTCTTTCTCTAACTGCAATGCGTGTATCGAACGTTCTCGAAATCCCTCTCTGATGCCTTCCCGTCTCCTCGCTTCGTCGCCTAACGCACCGCCGTATATCACCTGTCCCTTCACGTCAAATCTAACTCATTGCTTC
>NC_051412.1:36258250-36259030 GCF_015228065.2 Penaeus monodon
ACCGCTCCTAACGACTGCACTTCCTCCACGGGACCTGTTTATGCCCAAGGCATGCCTGCCGCGCCGACCCTCCCGCGTCCTTGAGCCCCCACCCCCACCCCCTACGGTAACGATGTGCCTGTGCATGTACTGTTATTCGTTAATCACGGTACTGTGTATACTTCCTTTTCAACGGTTTTCTATCTATTATTTGTCTTCTTTTATATGCTAATATAATTATTTAATGTCATATCCTTTAAACATATGTTTCGTCATTCACTATAATTTCTGGCGCACTTCAGATACTCAAATAAATACGTACGTGAAAGGCCACATAAAAACGTTTACACTCTCACGGCAGCAATCTTCCAATAAACGGGAAAAAATCCCTCTAAAGGCCGCTCACGCAAGTCATCAAGGAACAGTTACATCTTTGTCTTCGCCAAGATGAGTATCGGCCTCAGACAGCTCGCGGAGATAACAGAGATCGGATGTTCTAAGTAGTAGGAAAATCTGCGACGGTCTTTCACGGGTAAAGAGGCAATCACAAACCGTTCCTTGTCTGTTCTCGACGGCCTGTCCCAGATCCTATCCCCCCTCCTTGGACATAGACGCACTCACACAAGACTCTCCCGCCCCCTCTCCCCCTCACCTACACCTTTTCGAGGCGGTGAAATATGCCTTACACCTACAATATCCACTTCCATTTCCTCACGTCAGGACTCGGGTCGCCGCCTGTCTACCCGCAAAATGGTTTAATGGTCGGCCTCGATGGAGGAGGTGAACCCTCTTTTCGTGGTC
>NC_051412.1:36259124-36259771 GCF_015228065.2 Penaeus monodon
AAAGTAGGGAGAATCTACTAAAGGATTCTATTTCACACGAGTACGTCTTTGTCTATGCCATATGCCATTTTACTGTTGCAGATTGGATACCTTACATACAACAAGCATAACTGTGTTAATTGATACTAAAGCAGTAAAATCAAGTGACCAATAAACATCCACAAAGTCGAGACCAACATCCACAATCACACCAATCAAAAACATAAATATTTGCGTATTTCATATTTTCTTTATAAGACCATCGACCGATTCCACTTCATCACTCCGAAGAGCGCAAAATAACCGACAGGAAAATAGGCCCAGGCGTCGGGGGAGGGGGCGGAGAGCCCAGCGAAGCGCGTCCAAGACGGGTGAAACCGGTTGCAAGTAATAAGATTAGAGGATCAAACAGAGGTTGAATACCGTCTATGGCTACATCTTAAGATCTGAAACCGTGAACTGCGGTGGGCCAACGGGAAGGAACCGGCACACAGGATCGAGAACACGTAACACGACTCACATGGCAACGACAGACAACAATAGTTACAACGCAATGAGAAAAAAAACGTGCGTGCACCTACGAACGAACATAGGGAAGAAGTTAGAAATATTATGAAAAAAATATAAAAATGTCATTTTCCATCGCAGACAGTCATTAATACGGCAAA
>NC_051412.1:36259873-36259973 GCF_015228065.2 Penaeus monodon
CCACCTCTTGTCCTCTTCTCCCCTTATGCCCACCCTAGCACCTTCACCCCCTCTCTTTTCTTAAAATTTTCCTCCTTTTTCACTCTCTTTGCTTATGATT
>NC_051412.1:36260275-36260473 GCF_015228065.2 Penaeus monodon
GCAATTCGTCGCCCAACTTCACGCGGCCGTAATGAACAGCGTGATAAATACGATACCCCGAAGCCATAAGTTAAGAGGCGAGGCACTCCGAGGACGAGGCAGATGGAAAGGCGATGCAGACGCCGCCGCCGAAAGACACACAAGACACACATCACATGCTAATGATGCCTGAACGAATCCCGTGACTTTTTAAACTTC
>NC_051412.1:36260530-36260703 GCF_015228065.2 Penaeus monodon
GTGCAACCAACTTTCGGATCGTGAATAATCTCCCTCATCCGGGACAAAAGTGTTCAATGAAATACGACCTCCAAGAGCAAGAAAGTCCTTGGAATAATTCACATAAATTCCCCCTCTCCTCTCTACCCCCACCTACCCTCTCCCCAACAGGCCTATGATGATGCGCACACCGC
>NC_051412.1:36260762-36260963 GCF_015228065.2 Penaeus monodon
CTGCTAACGGAACGGAATGAGATTTGTGGCCAAAATTTATGAGTGAAGACTCCAAGCCTGTGAGATCCATTTATAACCGCTTCGAGCCAAAAATAAAAGGACTCCAGTGTCCAGCCATGCCAAAAGGGCGGGGAAGAAAGGCACGTGTAAACACTGGGAATGCACGGTTGGCACTCGGTGCTGCTGCTTGCGGCTCCGTCG
>NC_051412.1:36261340-36261847 GCF_015228065.2 Penaeus monodon
GCAAAACTACACTGCATACATCAATGCCAATATTCCTCCTGCCTAATATCGGATACACAAATAAAACAAAAACGCTTCCAGTCCTCCCAGACGGCACCTTAGAGCCCCACCTATAATTATGACAAGGAAAATTACAACACTCACTCGCCAACAATCCCTCCTACCCATACAATGCCACGCCCCCTCAACCACACATCTCTTCCTCCTTCACCGAGTCTCGAACCGTCCAGTAGGAGAAAACCGCACAATAACAAGCACAAATTCCAAAGCCTGACCTTGAACAGTCTACTCCATAAAAGGCAAAGTGGGTATTTGGCCTTATCTGATTATCGGGTCCTTATTTTCCTCCTTTAACCTCCCCCCCCCACCACAGCCCTTATACATCCCCACCCTCCTACATTGCCTTCAGGGCTCATACAACCGTTAGGCGGTTTGGCCACGGCATGGGCGTCATTCGGGCGCGCAACTGATCGCTACAGAAATACTAACCTACAGTTCAGGGGTTCA
>NC_051412.1:36262788-36263183 GCF_015228065.2 Penaeus monodon
GCCGGACGTTATTATCAGCTGCCGTAAACTCGCTGCCACAGCAACTGATAATGAGCCCTACAAGGAGGAGCCACACTTCACGGACGCCGAGAAAAGGGCAGGCAAGACACTTTCACGAATTCATCGCACTTTCTTCCCCCTGGTCGCGCCTTCCAATTTGAGTCCACAGGTCGTGCTTGAAATTCCAGACTGATACCAGTAATTGAAATCATATCTGTGTCTCTTGTCTCTGATATGCAAGACGCAATCAGGCCGTCAAACTTGACAACCAAATAAATGTGACAACACGTTGCCAGACAAACACATCCACACATTTCGCCACATTCTTTGAAGTCCATCTGTACTGTCAGGTGTGTGTGCCAGCTGTTCCTAAAATGCGAATACCCGATCAAAAG
>NC_051412.1:36263681-36263946 GCF_015228065.2 Penaeus monodon
TCCGCTTTATATAAGCCGCGCATACTTACATGAGGGTGACTGTCGAATAAGAACACGAGCCGTATCTCCGGCCTGAGAGCCGCAGCACACTGCTGAGGGACCCGCCCTCTCAGCCGGCGTCGGACCTTGGCCTGCGCGAGGAGCATCCTCGCGGAATATCGATCGTTGCACGGAGTTGGCCTTGGCTGGAGCAATTCGCAGAATACGAATTGAAGTTGGCTTCGGCTGACGCACTTCGCAAGCAAAAATGAATGTGGTTTAAAGC
>NC_051412.1:36264382-36264633 GCF_015228065.2 Penaeus monodon
AGGAAAGTACGTAACCAGGACAACGGTATGCCGAACGAGGCTGTCACATTGTTCTTAACGTCTTTGTTACAGACGACAGACGCGAGTTCGGAGATCGTTGTATATAACGGCGATCTCGCAGCCACCGAAATCCAAGCGGAAATCAATACTCAATTTCGTTCCAATTACCCCTCATATAAACATCCGATTATCTATAATAGTGTTTATGACTGTCAATCTTCATTATCATAATATCAAAACGTGTAATTTGA
>NC_051412.1:36264773-36265339 GCF_015228065.2 Penaeus monodon
TTTTTGATTTTGATTTAATTCCGTGCCCATTTCCATGAAAGCTAGACCCCGCAGATGACCAAACAACGAACCGCCAGAAAGTACGAGCAATTAATCGAATCCAGGAATAATTCAAATCCTTCACTGTTGTCGACTTTCGGACCGGCAGCGAATAAAGCCCCGCACGCAGCAAGAGTCTGCAAGCAAACTACCTTTATTATTTCAATAAACAAATGGCAGCAGGATGATACAGGGCAGCAAGCCTCGCGATGAATGCCGAAACCAGCCATTCATGCACCGACTGAATTGTGCAGCTGAGTCAACAGGGGACATTTCCCTTGTCCCTCTGGCTTGACCCCTCCGTCAAAAGCCGCTATGAATGTATGATTTCACTCCAATCTCGGCAGTACTGAGCTAATCACTTTCGCATCGAGGGAATTTGACAACCAAAAGGCAGATTTCTCACTCGTGCACAAATACATACGCGTGCGCACGCAAACACACACGCATGAACTACCTTCTTCCAAAAAAGTGTAGTCCAAAATAACCTTCCCAAACTCTCCTCTCTTTATCTCTATACACACTGT
>NC_051412.1:36265528-36265760 GCF_015228065.2 Penaeus monodon
TAACACATCTCCTCCCAAGCAAACACAAGGCCCGGGCGCCAAGCATCCCTCATCCCTTATTCCCCTCTCTTCTACCCAACGAGCTTTCCCTCTTCGATTCCGTCCTTAAAGGCGACTACGGCAACCTTTTCTCTTGGTCTCGCTCGTCTTATTTCTGGCCGCTGGTCACAGGACCCTTTTCTTCTCCTACCTTTGACTCGGACGTTTGTTTTGCCAAGTGTCTTGGAAGGCG
>NC_051412.1:36265889-36266101 GCF_015228065.2 Penaeus monodon
TTCGCCCCTCCGGTAACCTATCACTCACCCCTCCTCCTTTACCATTCCGGCGGGTGTGTTCGGGGCCATCAAGACAATACTAACAGCCATAAACGTAATATCACACCCATTATCGACACTCGTGGAAAAAAAAAATTGTAAACGCCCCAAACGTGAATCACACTTCATATAGGGAAGGTGGGGGTATATGATTTCTACTCTTCTACGCTTAC
>NC_051412.1:36266189-36266309 GCF_015228065.2 Penaeus monodon
CGCAGCTTTTCTATAGGCGGATCCACGAAATGTACTCCGCGGATGCAGTGAACCGCACAAGATAGAATTAAATGCAACCATGCAATATCTTTCGAGATTACTGACCTGTAAAGTGAAGAA
>NC_051412.1:36266480-36266555 GCF_015228065.2 Penaeus monodon
AAGGGAGGGTGGTATGGAGAAACTTCTGTAAATAATACCATCCACGGGAAACTGTTATCTGGGTTAACGATGGCC
>NC_051412.1:36266680-36266833 GCF_015228065.2 Penaeus monodon
CGAAATCCGTAAACATCAAAGGCATAAATCGTACACAACAAACCAGAGTAGAAAATAAAGATACGGAAAAAAATCACCAAAAACAACATGCGGAAATGAACAACGTCTCTTCACATCAACATAACCCATCACCCAAATCTCAATATATTACAT
>NC_051412.1:36266931-36267278 GCF_015228065.2 Penaeus monodon
GTACTTCTATAGGCCCATCTAAGACAAATTAGAACAGTTTCGTCGGGGCTTCCCCTCCTCCGCACCATCCCCCACTCCCCATCTCCGCCCTTCCCCCACGCACCATTTGGCCTTCCCTCCTCCTCGGGATTTTGCCCCATTTATATCCTTCCTTGGATCTCCTTGACCGCTGGATCCCGCTCTCGGATCGAACCCCCAGGATGTGCGGTCTTAAGAACCCATCTTATAGAATTACGAAACCTTGGACACTGTCTGGAAATCCCGCGGAAGAGAAAAGTATCATTAAATTTTCTCGTCGAAGTGTAGAAATACTTTTTAAGTGAAGTTTTCGTCCCGTCGTAAACAGT
>NC_051412.1:36267348-36267563 GCF_015228065.2 Penaeus monodon
AAAGCTCTTCATTGCTGATCTTACAATCAAGTGTTGGGAGGAAAAGGGTTAGAGGGAGAGGAAGAAAAATAGAAAAGAAAATAGCATTAGTCTCGGCAGCAGCGCAAGGCAGTGGAGGTGATCTGGAGAGACGAGGGATAGATAGAAGGACTCAACTGTATTATCAAAGTTATTTAAGAAGATAAAGTAAAGTTATATTTGTCTATTATCTTCCA
>NC_051412.1:36268024-36268246 GCF_015228065.2 Penaeus monodon
AATCCCCTCCACCCCTCCTCCCTCTCTTATATTCTCGGTCGTCCACAAGCAAGCAACGATTCCCAAACCTTCCTCCATTCCACCCTCACGAAACAGGATAAAGACATGAATCAGCTTTAAAAACAAAGCGGATTCACCAACGCTTCGAGGAGAGCAGCGGCCAAACCCTTCCCGGCTACAGGTAGGAAAGGACAGGTGTTATTCGGGAGAGAAGCCCATACC
>NC_051412.1:36268289-36268747 GCF_015228065.2 Penaeus monodon
GTGTCACAATCTTCATCATTACCTTATACCGCCATTTTATTCTTTTCTTATATGCACCCTTTGCTTCAGTCTTCACTATCATCTTTTGTAAAGTCACAATGCTGCTGTCCCCCTGCTTTCAAATGTGTTCCACAGTGTTGTTTACACAGTACTTAGTTTGGTATTATCGTGCTCGTTTACCGTTCATAGATTAAATAAATTAAATATACAAACACAATTACTACATTTCCAGTTTAAACATTGTTTGTGTATTTATCGAGACAAATTACCACTCAGTTCATTACATATCTTATTAAAACAACACAGAACAAGAAAGGGCAAATATAGCGATCAAATCAACATTTTACCAAAAGTGTTAGCTCTACTATAACAGCAAAAATAACACAAATAATAATAATAAGGATAACCCTAAACACATAAGCAGATATGACCCTAGAATCAACAAACACCAACACTGC
>NC_051412.1:36268787-36269554 GCF_015228065.2 Penaeus monodon
AGAACAAGCGTAAATCATCGCAAATCAATAAAAAGAAATCTTTGATGGCAGCATCACTGAGCAGTATTGGTTCCCTTGCCATAAAATGGCCCATGAAACAAAGAAATCGGCATCCCTCCCCGCCAGCCATCCTCCACTCATTCCTCCTTCTCCTACCCCGACCCCCTAGGCCTCCCCCATCCTACCCCATCCTACCGCCGCCCCGCCCACTCCCCCTCTTCGTAACGGTCAACCAGTTCAAAACGGAGGAACTCGGGCATATTCTGAAGCGCGGGAGACCTTGGGATTTATATTCCCTTTCTACCCATATTTCCAGTATTATGTCTCTTCTCTTTATGCACGAATCCTAATCATATCTGTGAAACGAGATCTGAGAAATGGCAAGGAAAAATATAATATACCTTAATTTCATCACATGCAATATCGATTTAAGTGCATCAATTATCATTAGATCTCCACTGAGTGCGTGATTCAGGTTTAGAGAGGGATAATGAAGAAATGGTCATTACATGCTTATATTGGATAATAAAAATCGCTTGAAAAGGGAGATAAGAGATAAAAAAAATGTGAACTAGTTAACAAAGGGAGGCAAAAGTCCGCTTCATCTCAACATTAAATTTATTCGTCAAACAATATGGTCGAAACAAAGAACTGAGTGTATGTAGACTATAGTGGGTATTAATAAATTCATTTATGTACACTCTTTTTGATGATTAATTTACCACTCTATTTCACTTTCACAAAAAGTTCAATACTTATCGACCCGC
>NC_051412.1:36269691-36269868 GCF_015228065.2 Penaeus monodon
TGGGGTATGACACCTATTTACCGTAGCTTGTAGCTTAGAAGTTAGAAAATAATGATGTATACAAGAGCTCTTTTGATTCACAATTTAATATTCATAGAATCACCAGATTCAAATGCAAAATTAATTTTCAATTTAAAAAAAATCACAGGTTAATGTGTACTTAAACACCGCAAAAAC
>NC_051412.1:36271441-36271929 GCF_015228065.2 Penaeus monodon
AAATTCTCGTCTCCATATCGCTTTCCCATACGGCTTAACATGCAATGGGATAAGACAAAGAAGCAAAAATACAGAAAACGGGAGTAATCAACCAACAACTTTACTTCATGGAAAACAATCCAAACTCGAAACAATCCAACGCTAAGAGATTCAATAAAAAAAGGAAAAAAGTCAGACGGCAGAAAAAAACAACAACTCAATTCGCCTTTTGCATGTGCCATTTCCCCTCGTCTCTTGATCTCTTTAACGAACCTGCAAACTTCAGATGCAGTGGGGGAAAGTCCTCTATGTGCTCTCTACGTTCTCCTCTACGTTCTCTTTTAGGGGCTGAACTATCGTGATATTTTATGAAATAGGTTAATCTCACTCCTCACGTCTTCAGGATGGAGAAGTTATCCTTCATAAATTACAGGGTTTTTTAAGTTTAATCGTCTAATTAGTTACTTTCTCTCTCTTCAACAACTTGTGCTAAATTAGTGATGATACGT
>NC_051412.1:36273297-36274303 GCF_015228065.2 Penaeus monodon
GTCACCCAGTCCCTGTCCTTTCTCCATTCATCCAAGGGAATCAACACACCAATACATCATTGAAATTCATTAATGTACTTCTGGAATCCCATACAATCTTCTGGAGCGGCACAGAGCGCTATCAGAATGCCTTATACGCACAACATATGCTCTCTATTACTATTCACGCCGCACATACAACAACAGTCACGTACGGTTTCTACAATATGCTTGCTTATATTCTTTCATGTCGTGTGCGCATTGCGATCTGTGATATTAGATATTTCTTGTTTGCTTAAGTGTGTAATCTTATTTTGATTTTTTAATCTAGGCAAGTTACGTCCGAAAACGAACAAACTGTACGGCATAGTTATGAAGTTGAAGAAAAACTATTGTATCCGCGAAAACCATCACAGAAGCTGTCAACCGCTCTCTACTTACAGAAAACGTTACACTGTTTTGGGGAAACTTGCCTATAACGTCGGTGAGCCTCGTGCACACCCGTCCAATGCTCTCTCTCGTGGTTCACCCACATGATAGTACTCGTTATGATTCTACCATCGATTTTGATCGGCACTCATTTTAGTAATGGATGGGTACAGCCTAATATATCAAGCAATATATCGGTTGATTGGTTGAATTAATTGCAAGAACAATATTCAACACAGCATTCCGCGCCCTGACTCATTTTAAGAGAGAATATTAATGTTGCAGCATGAAAATACCGTTAGTCTCAAATAATATTCATGAACACTAATATTGCACTGTAATTAGCAATAATATCCACGATTTCATGGTTCCTGATATCATTTTGATGGATGGTGTTCCAACAAGAATGTAAGAGAAACTGATATAGAGCATGGGCCAATGAGACAGAAGAAAAGAAATGAAACTGGAAAAGGTTCATAAGGAAGTGGGATTCGTTAAGACTAGATAAGTTAGAAAAGATATGTAGATTGAGGGAAAAAAAGGAGATGAAAAAAGGGATGGAGGATGCGATGAAGACCAGTTACCCGTTTATTTGTGA
>NC_051412.1:36274632-36276994 GCF_015228065.2 Penaeus monodon
TACGTAACATCCACTATAGCCATCCCTGGTAAGATTATAGCTGTGAACCACATCCCCCAAAGGCCTACGAAGTGTCAACAGCGAAGAAGCCTGAGTACAAAGTGACGACGTGTCAGTGGCAGCTGGAGGCGAGTTCCCCCACACGGCCTACGGACACACACAGATGGGATGCAGAGTCCACTAACTGCACCGATTGATCATAACCAAGATAGTCATAACGCCTCCCCCGGGAGAAGGGCGGCCGACCAGGGACCTCAGATGTCCGTCCTAATAGACCTCCATTATCTTATACAAAGTCTTAAAACAGTAGGGTATACCTTGGAGTCCACCCTCATACATCGTATTTGGCTATCAAACCAACTATATACGTGTTAAATGCCTACAGTAATTATTTCTATTCGAGGTTTGTGTCGCAGTTTCGAACTTAGGTCACGGGGCGTGAACCCTTCATTGGCATAGCCTATCCAATTTGACAATCCAGTGATTATATTACAGCGAGTCACTACATCAGATCGGGTAGTGCACCATACAACAAAACATATAATATATACAATACACCAAACGCGACTTGTTCATACATATACATGCGCTACGTCCCTTTGATTAATTTCGTGGTGTCACTGTATCCTGCCATAACACAATGGGAACAAGATCAACAGCGCAATTTTATATCTACTTTATTCTCTTCCACGATCTACTCGCGTACCTTCTGAACCCTACAAGGAAAAATGTTTATTGCTACGGCTGATGGCATCCAGTGACACAAACATGTATAACCATCACACCCCCAACTTTTCAACCTTACCCTCCTTACCCTTCCCACCCCTTCTACCCCCACCGCCGCCGCAATCCTCGTCTCCGACGGACCTCAAAACTTAGGAGAAAATGTCATATTCCTGCAAGTTTGCGTGTTTCATGGCGGTCTTGCCCGGGCCCCGAGTTCCGCAGGAGCGAGCAACATCCAAGGAACAATCCACCGAAGCCGCCCAGTCTGATCGTCATCCATCTATTGTTCCACCTCGGCCCCTTTGGCGTGCCAATAACGACCCTTACGGTGAGGCTCGACAAGGGTCATATTACACCCTGCAGGAGAGACTGCCTCCCCCTCCGCCACAGTGCCGAGTGTTTTATACCCGGTGTTCCTACATCATTCCAGCCTACATCCTCCTGGAATTGGAAAATGGTATCTTGTCATCGAACGGGACAGATGCTATAGGTCAACGGGGCGAAGGTTTAGCGAGCATTTTACGCTACATTACAATCCCCGCCCGCACGCATCTTACAGGGGATCTGTTCCTAGTCCCGGGGAATCATTCTGGATTGTTCGCTCCTCTCCGCCCCCTATGCGCGAGAGCCTCTGTGGCCGCGCCTCACGGCCAGACACGGGCTGTGACTGCAGAACCGTCCCATCTGAAGAACAGAACTACAACCTGAACAGCTTACTGCATAACTCTTCCAAATCAATAAACATATGCACTGCACTTGCCATTCTTGCTCTGTAACAGTGCAGCCGCCACTGCATCCCCACAATAAAGAAACAAAGACACTAATTAGCTGTCTATAAATAGGCCTTATTTCCCTCTTCGAGTACATTCATTATGTAGATTACTTTGAGGGGAAGGTTACAGCATTCTGGCCCGACCGAGGGTTGGATCATCAGCACACACGCCTCGTCTGGTCATCGTGTATCCTGTTATACGGTCCCGTGTTTGTCCAGGTTATGGCTGTGTGTCATTGGTTATATAGCCCCTCGTATGCACGTTGGCATTTCTGTCGCGTGCGTCCGTAATGGCCTTGTTACCCCTCGTTCACGCGCCTCTTTATCAAATAACTGTACACTGCTTTGGCTATTTGCGGTGAGGAAAAATGAAGACACTAAGTAGTAATAACTTTCATAAGAAGCGAAAATATGTATTTCATTCTCTGCCAGACAGTGTACCGAGACCGAGGTAAAACTTTTGAAAAAGCCGAGTCAGTTTTCAGATTATTAAGCTAACAAAACTATAACATTCTGACGTTCGGATAAGGCAGATAAAAGAGGAAAAATATACATTCATATAGCTCCCGTCATTTTGTGCCGCCGGGCAACAACCATTGGCAACGCTGACTGAACGGATATGGACCATTTTCATTAGTTAAAATTCATTGTAGTAATTAATGAACTTTATCAATCTAACAACCAAATTAGCCTTGCAGGGACGGGTCTGTTATGGCGTGTTGTGCATGTGGGGAGAGATGGGGGCGGTTATGAGCTAGGTGTAAAGTGTCGTGATTAGGAGGAAATATATTTTAGCATGATCATAAACTTAATCAAGGCATGTACTTTATCACCCAGGTCGTCACTTGATCCCTATCGCTGCAC
>NC_051412.1:36277016-36277534 GCF_015228065.2 Penaeus monodon
ACTAGAAGTGAAAGTCACCGCGCTCCGTAACCGCTGAACATTTATTTTCTTGAAAAGTTCATCTTGCCTGGATGATATTCCACTTCCTCAAACACACAAAGCAAACAGCAAAAAGGTCAAGAGCATATCGAGGCGACGCCGTCTCGCAAGCAGATCTAATACCTCGCCCAAAGGCTTTCCCTCGCCATGAATATTCACGGCGGGAGTTGCATCCATATCATATATATATTCAGTGGGAGCGGGAGCGCCCTCTCTACCTCGTACCACCATTGTTTACCTCATTACCGAGTGGCACTCCGCCCAGCGCCAGTGCCTTGCCTCACTCTGGGGACGTCACCCGGCCGGCGCAGCCCTCACAACCTCCCGGACGCCTCGCCAAGCAGGGAAATGAGCATTCAAGCACTTTTGCAATTCATTCATCTGTTCTTCGTGTTGCAGATGCCTGGCTGAACGTAATCTAGACGCAGGTGTAATAAAGGAGACTTGAGAAGGAACAGATGGTGGGGATTTTTCCTCCA
>NC_051412.1:36278514-36278980 GCF_015228065.2 Penaeus monodon
CATGCTCCCGCCTCCCGTGAACTTTAGACTAAAGAGGAAGCCATTATTAGCAACCCTGCTGGCGACCGCATTAACGTGATGACAAGACTCCCAAAGTTCTCAAACAGCAAGATATTCAAAGCTTAGGAAACAAAACCCGTGCGTTTTTATTACATTTCTATTTCATAATTTTATTTTACAACACACCGTATTTTTTTTTTCGGGCGAGGACGAATGCGGATATTCATTGTAAAATGGAGTAAATAAAGTTCTTAGGAGAATACGCCGGCAGAAAACGGCGTCTATAAAGAACGAGGAGGAGGAAGAAAGATCGATGAGGAGTACCGGTAGGAAGAAGCACAAGAAAGTGACGTTGAAGATAATCAAGAAAAAGAAGACAGCGATGAAGAAGAAACAGAACAAACGCGCGGCCAAGAGAAGCATAAGATCACAGATATGGAAGTGACGACCGAACGTGACACATATT
>NC_051412.1:36279049-36279980 GCF_015228065.2 Penaeus monodon
CCCAACTACAAACGCGCGATCCTTCACACCGACCAACCCGACCAGTTCACACCCGACAAACTCGACCACTTAACGGCCTTGTTCGCGCTTATAAAATATTCAACGACAGGAGATCCAAAGGAGTGATCTTCAGGTGCGAAAAACAAACTCTCTTCGTGTTTAGTTAATTAAATACCGAGGCGGCTGATGAAGACTACTGGAAATGACGAATTAAAGAGTGAGAGAATCGAAGAAGGATGAGGGGATGGAGATAGGAAGAGTGAAGGAGGGATGGAGGTATGAGGGAAGGAGGGGGTGGAGATGGAAATCGGGAAGGAACGGTGAAGGCAGAAAGAAATAGGGGAGTGAAAAGGAGGTTGGGTTACAGGCAGGGACGTAGGACGGAAACGGGGACGAGGAGAAAGGAGAGGTTGAGGAATATGCAGATGGAAGGTTGGGACAAGTACATCGAAGGATAGAGGGGTGCGGGCATAAATTGAGGGGTAGGAGCACAGAAAGTGAAGGAGAGTTGTATGGAACAAGGAGAAAAAAAGGAGGGGTGAATGATATGCAAGGGGAAGAAAGAGGTAGAAGTAGACTGGTGGCAGCACAGTATGGCAAACAACGGAAGGAGGGTAGTGCGGAGCAAGGAGAGAAAAAGGAGGGGTGAGTGATACGTGGAGGGAAGAAAAGGGTAGAAGTAATAAAGGCGGTAGAAGAACAGGAAAGGAGGTGAAGAGAGGGATGAGGGAAGCATGGAGGAAGTAAGGAGCTAAGGAAGGCAAGGCAACGAGCACGGGGAAGGAGAGAAAGACGGTATAGGGCACGAGGAATGAGAGAGGGGCACAAGGAGAGAAGGAAGGGCTGTAAGGGGCACGGAGAGGGAGACAGGGAGGAGAGAAGGGTCTGATGGAAAGTGTCTAGGGCACGTATTGATCTGATTGGAGTACGT
>NC_051412.1:36280320-36280622 GCF_015228065.2 Penaeus monodon
CGTCGGGATGTAAGGAAGAGTTGGCGTGCGATGGAGCAGACAGAAGGTGAGATGGAAATATGCAAGCTAAGCGGATATGAACATGAGTACGAAGAAAAGGATATACGAGGGACGAAGATGAAGTGAGTATAAGGGTGGCGGAAGGGAGGGAGAGGCAGTTGGGAGGCTGGAGAAGGATGAAGACAGGCACGAGGGAGAAATAATTACAGGGAAGGACGAGATGAATGTATGAAAGTTATCTCGATGCGAGTGATGGGCTATCGACAAACCCTTCACAAAGCTTACATTCTGCCCAACCTGCT
>NC_051412.1:36282538-36282868 GCF_015228065.2 Penaeus monodon
CCACACACACACAACGTAACCTCAAGATAAAACAAGGACAAAAAGGCTTATGCTCAGTAGTTCTCTTCTCGAGAAAACCATTTCGAGGCGAACAAAGAGCAGTTCAGACAGCTTTTAAGTTCACTCCAGACCTTTCACGTCAGTACAAGCGAACGATTGCCTGAGGCTCCCTACATATCAAGCCAAAGTTAAGCGCACGTGTTATCGGGATAATAATATTTTCAACACACTAATAATAATATCTTCAACACAACATTACGGACACACAATAAGATTTTCTCAGTTTCTGCCTCTCTCACACCCCATTAACTGTATATTCCTAGACACCAG
>NC_051412.1:36283003-36283693 GCF_015228065.2 Penaeus monodon
TATCTCTCTTACTTATATCCTCGCATACACGCAGAACCAGATACGCAGACACGCATCCATAACAACAATCACAGCCGCACAAAGGCAATTTTTCAAACTCAAAGTACTCACCCACAAAAAACAATCACCCAAGACCCAGCGGCATCACAAAGACCCGACTCCTCGCAACATCAACGGCACATACCTGGAAAGAAAAAACGATGTTAAAAACGACAGAACGTCGAGGAGAACACGTGATAGCCATCAAGCATTTAAAATATGTAAACACACGAGACAGCCACAATGATGAAAAATCAGAACAAAAACAATCCTCGCGGGCCATCTCAAAGCCTTTTCCGAGATCATAAAGTAAACAGAACCTCAGCACAACAAAGCGCTGCCAAGGACTAATGTGACAGAGCCGATGCATCAGCGCTCCGTCGTAGCTGAAGCTTCCGGTCGGTGGCAACCCTGGAACTTTCATCCCCGGGAAGGCCTTCAAAATTTACAGATAAGATCCCCGTAGTTGTCCCAGTGGATCCTCAAGCAGAGCCTCTTAAACCTGCCAGACGTCGAGGCAGTCCGGGGATTAAGGACAGTTTAAGACAATCGTTACGGCGGGTAAGGACTGCATCCATAACTTGTAGACACAGAGAGGGAGCGTTATCATCGCCAGCGTTGCAGTCACACTCAATCACAGCCGCGCTCGAA
>NC_051412.1:36283720-36284939 GCF_015228065.2 Penaeus monodon
TTGCCAGGAACGCACAAGATTCGCCCTTATCGCGCGACGGAGTAGAAGTCGCAGCAGCAGCCGCGGCCGGCCAGCACTAACAAGGATTTTGCTTTTGTGCCGGGTGACGTACACAAGTACCTGGTCACGGCGCCGTTCTTAACGTGGCTCATATCAAGGGTGGCATCACTCCCCCTCTCCCTCCCTTAATATCCCCGCCGTTCCACGCCAACTTTTCTCGCCATGGCTCCCAGTCACACGAGAGTCATCTTCACCTGCTGGAAAAAATAGCAAATCGCCCTCATGATCCGGACTGCCATCGGTTTAAGATCTAGTGGCTCGGGCAGCGGAATGGCTGAGGGCGGCGAGGAAGCGTGAGGATAGTTACAGATGGTTGCTATTAGTCGCATAATACAGCAATTTCTTAGCCCGGCACGCCCAGAGCGCCACCTTCTCGCCGAGACGCGACACTGCCCTCCGTATGGCACTCTCGCTGGCATTAAATATTAGTGTCCGGAGATACTTTGGCGAGAGCGAGGTCAAACTTGTCTCTCTTGGGAGTCTCTGACTTTAGCTGGGAAAACCATGAAAAGATATCTGCAGAAGGATCTAAGGATTATCTAAGGAATTTCCAGATATATTTCTGAGAGACAAACCTCCCAAAGATTCACTTCAGTTGAGCAAAAATCACTTCTAGGAAATACCCGACAGGGTAACAGATCACCAAACATTCAAAGTCTACGGTATATTACACCCACATTTCACATCACGGGACTTTTCGACAACCATGAAATATTGCGGTGATAGGTAAATATGTTACACTTGACGATAAGAGACCCGAAGCTAACACCATCGGAGCTTTGGGAAGATCTTAAGCCCTTCCCCCACCACCAACAGGGAGGTGGCTGATGGTGGAAAATTCATTCAAAGGAAACGGGTGAGATGGATAGGGAATACAAGTTTAATGGACGACTTGGATCCGCACAAAAAGAGGCAATGGATGTCGAAAGCTTTGGGGTATTGCGGAGGAAACTTTGACCTGGGCGTTATTATGCGATATTTGTTGGAGTACGCAAAACATTTTTCTTGTAAAATGGCGTTCCCATCGGGCCTAAGTTTTGCATCTCCGAGCTAACAACTGAAATGTATATATCTATACGTAGAAAAGTTATTTATTCCCCTTTCGGGAAATTCAAGAATTAAAAAAATTAAAAAACGAAGGTAGACCTTACATCAGGGT
>NC_051412.1:36285083-36285192 GCF_015228065.2 Penaeus monodon
TAGCAGGAGGAAAGGAGCAGCCAAGAAGAAACGAAGGAGAATATCTCGAAGCCCCGTTATCTCTCCATCGCCAACGCACGTCTCAAGGTTTCCCCTTGGTGACTGTCCT
>NC_051412.1:36286359-36286809 GCF_015228065.2 Penaeus monodon
CTGAAACGATTTCCTTGCAGGGAATCTTGGACATCGTGAAAACGGTTTTGAAAGAACGGTGAAATAGGGTTGGGAAATGGCAGGGCGTCATGTTATAGGCATTAATGAGGATTCCAGTGAAGTATTGCCGCAATATTCCTACGTAATGACCCACCAACCTGTTCCTTGTACACGCATTACGAACCATTGCTAAAAACGAAAAAAGATTAAGACGAACATTTTCCCTTCGCTTTGTGCTTTTACAAAATAATGAACGCTATTTATTTTTTTTTCTAGACTCATTTCGTATTGGTTGTATACTCTACACCTCCACCCCCAAAAAATGCTCTTCTGAATAGTTTTGATTCAAACTTCCTCGCAGAAACACCTTTCACATATTTTGTTGTTGAAGAATTCCCCGAAAGAATCTAAACAGGACGCAAGGTATTAGTGACTTAGTGACCTTCAAAG
>NC_051412.1:36286950-36287465 GCF_015228065.2 Penaeus monodon
GTACATAAACAAACACACACGAGGAAAAATACCATACACTTTTTTCCCCTCTGAGGCAGTTTGGAGGAAAATAAATATTAAAGTGAACATGGTTTGGCTAGAATAACACCACTTAACTACTGAAACACAGGAGGTCGTTTACGCGCTCTTATCACTCTTTGGAACAGGATTTCCACTTTTTGGGGGGGGAGGGTAGAGGGAGGGAGTGAATGTGGGAGTGTGAACTGCATCGTCAGTGTTGCAAATAACGATCAGCTGAACAATGCCCCCGCGGCTGTGAGCCACTTCGCGCCCGATATGAATTGTGATTCCGGGCTCAGAGCGCAAATACTCTTTGCATCTGAGAGCTGCAATAATTCGCCCTCGAAAACTTTCATGGCTGAGTTCACTGCAACAGTGATGCTTGGCTCGGAGCTTGCTCGCCCACCCGGCCCCGGGGGAAGCTCCTCTCGCCCGGGGGTTGGACGGGTCACACCTTGAAGAGAAGGGGAGGGGCGAACACGATAAGGATTGTG
>NC_051412.1:36287511-36287670 GCF_015228065.2 Penaeus monodon
CTTTGGAAAATAATAACCGAAAAGCGAAGAGAGGACAAAGGGGAGAAAAGAGAAAAGGGAGAACGAACGAAGGGCGACCAGAAATAAACCGAGAAAGAAAGGAGAAACGCATCAAGCAAAATTATAAAGCAGTATGTGAAAAGTGGGATGAAACAAGAA
>NC_051412.1:36287711-36288082 GCF_015228065.2 Penaeus monodon
ACAAGCGTCCCAGCACCGGCATCTTTAAGACGGTGTCGCTACATTGGCCTTGACAGGTACGGCGAAGCCTCCTGGGCGTGCAGATAACGTGCTCAGGTGCCTCGCGCTGCCAGAAGGGACGAGGTAAACACTGGGGAGACGCTCGCATCTAAATCTAATTCTCCTCCTTAAGGAAATGCAAATAAGAGAGAAAAAGCCTCGTTTCGTTAATCCAAGACACACGGGAGGCGCAGACAACGATGATTGTTTTCTTTTCACGTCCCGGCTGAATCGGCCGCGAATCTCGGCAAAGGACACCAATAATAGAGGTGACAACTTTACCTCATTATTTATTTCTCTTGATCAACTTTTCTGGTTCAGACATGCAGGCT
>NC_051412.1:36288681-36289327 GCF_015228065.2 Penaeus monodon
CACAATTATGAAGGAGGAAATCCGCTACAAGTTTCCTCAAGAATCCGGCGAAGAAGTCTGGCGAGGGACGGGGCATGACAAAGCTGTCTTCCCCCACCATTGCTCCCTCACAGTCGTCCGTCCGGGTCGCCCCCTCTCCACCCCTTCCCTTCCCCATCCTCCTTGCTTTTCTTGCCCTTCCCCCTGCACCCTGAGATGGAGCTGACAGCGCCCCCACCCCCCTCTCCCGTCTCATGCGCAACATGCTCCTCGCTTATTCACTCCCTTGGGAACCTGTCAACTCCACCGTTATCCTCCTTAATAACTCAAGCGCGGAATCCTCTCTTAACTAGTCTGTTTATTGTAAATAAAGTGTGCCTTTCATTAATAGAATTACGATCCTTCCATCTTTGCTTTTCGTTTTCCCCGGCATTGTTCCGTGTAATCATATAACCAAACCTTGAAGACGAGCGGAGAGAAAAATGATCAAATGCAATCACTCCTCGATTGCAGAAGAATTGTATCTCTTTTTCTCAATGTTTTCTCTCGTCACACAGAAATTGTTTCCTTTCAGCTCTGCGATCCTATTAAAACCAAAAATCCGGCGTAGTTGGGGTATCCATTAAGTAAGCAAATGTTTGTTCAGTTCATCGACGATAATTAAAAG
>NC_051412.1:36289365-36289610 GCF_015228065.2 Penaeus monodon
TTTCCCCAACCGCCCCCACTCTTCTAAAGAGAATAAATACAACGACTAATAAAAATGAGTAAATAAATAGACAAACAGTGCATTTAGAACAACTCACCAGATATCATATCAGCTGATAAGCAAGAAAAAAGGCAACTCTTTCTGGAAATCATCTCACGCAAAATCTAAAAGAAAATGCCATCGACATCTGTACAAACACGGAGCGTAATTCACCTCCTCCCGACGAGAGGAGACGCGAAGTCCTC
>NC_051412.1:36289676-36289942 GCF_015228065.2 Penaeus monodon
ATCTTGTCACAGGCGCTGGTGTCAACAAAGGCTTTATCCCCCATCAACTATCCCAACCTTCCTGCCTTTGCCTGAAATATCCGAAAAACTGGTAACAATGACGCACCAACAATTTGAATGACTGAACTTTGGAGGGGGTTTGAAAATCCAGGGCCAATAAAGCGCCGGGAGGCATCGCCTGCGGGGGCGGGTGAGGGGGGTCTGCGAAGGAAGACTCTGCATTATTACGCGAGTCGCAAATTGAAAGGTTGCAACTCACTAAGGAA
>NC_051412.1:36289977-36290374 GCF_015228065.2 Penaeus monodon
ATGGGAGTAACAAGAGGAATTTAATAATTCTCCAAAAGTAACTGAAGTTCGTACATAGAAAAATGTCTTTCGGGGATGTTAAAAACGTACTGAAAACGCTCACTAGAGACTGATAAAAAAGGAATTAAACTGTTCTAATCTTTCTTTCACATACTCCTCGACAGTACCACACACAGTTATGTAGCGATGTGAATAAAGAGAGCACACACCTCCCCCATCACCCAAGCCTAAAGCTTCCCCTCTCCGGCGCCGGCAGCTCGACATAAAAGCTCCCGCCGCGAGTTCCCTTCGGGCCAAAGAGGACCACGATAAAGACGAGGCCTACTGTATTCCCCCCCCCCCCATAACCCCTCCCTCGCGCCTCTAGTTTTCTACCTGAGGCCTACGTTCAAACACG
>NC_051412.1:36290429-36291025 GCF_015228065.2 Penaeus monodon
GCCGTGTCCTTCACAAATGGACTTTTTTAAAAACAATTCTGATCTTCCTACAGCGCCTCTTTACACTTTCTCTCCTTCTCTTACATTCCTGTATCTCGATTTCTCTTACTTCTGTTAATGAACTGACCCTCCCTTTGACATATTTCGCCCTATCTCCCTTCACCTTTATTCACCATCTGTCTCCCCCACACAAGGTCTCTCCCTCATTTATTTCCGCAACCAGTCTTCTTTTTTTTTTTTCAAAACCACAATCTCTTCTCCATCACACTTACGCTTGACCGTCTCTGCCTCAAATCGTCGCTTTTCACCCTTTCCCCTCTTCGCCCCAGATTTTTCCCTTTCTCCCTTTCAGACCCATTCTCCCATTTCTTTCGGCTTCCCGAGGAGATGATTGGCGGTTCCCCCATTCCCTACTGCAGCTCGACTCGCTGATTGGCTATCCAGAGTAGTTCGCACACTGCGAAGTGGGAATCCGTGGTCATAACACTCTCCCACTGCATCATCTTGGAGAAAAAAAGGAGGAGTCCTTTTTTGTACATTATATGAAGAAAAGAACGTGTAAAAAAATTCCAACTTCGTCCTATTGGTGATTTTCT
>NC_051412.1:36291334-36291691 GCF_015228065.2 Penaeus monodon
TTTTTTTCTTTTTTTTAGGGGAGACTTGAGTACACATTTCGGGAAGAAATGGGATTGGATGGCCTTTTAAATCTCCTTAGCGGATCAAACAGAGGACAAAAGGGACCATGAAAAATATGCAGCGCTGAAGAGCTCTCTCGAACACGTCAATCAAAAGCACAACATTTGACCTACGAGCAGAAGGAAAAGGAGAGGCTAAAAATAAATAAATAAATAAAACGTTCCTCCTTAAAATATATACCAATCGAGGTTTCTCCTTTAGTGACTTGACTTAAGATTCTCCAGATGTCTTCTTGCTCCAGGCCGGAGTTCCCTCACGTCGTCATTGTTACAGTAAAACGCAGGAAAATAGCTAGA
>NC_051412.1:36291724-36291794 GCF_015228065.2 Penaeus monodon
GACGCCACCTTCTGATACGTGACTCCCGCATCAAACCTGGGAGAGACTAGCATCATCGCCTCCATGACCT
>NC_051412.1:36292114-36293077 GCF_015228065.2 Penaeus monodon
GTACACTTGTACAGTAACTAAAAGAAAAGAAAAGAAAACGTTCTCCAAACAAACACAAATCTCGACTCCTGGAACTTGTGCGACACTGATGATAACAAATTTCGTGGCTCGCCTAATCGAAACCAAAGAAAATAAACTTAGATATATGAGACAGGACTGTGTTGGAGGAGCGACATACCCAATGATCATGTTACCTTGGTCCCCCTCTTTATAAAGACGGTAAATAAATGTGCAGAAAGCAAATGTAGTATGATAAGTTGCCTTATTGAATACAAACACAAGAGCCGAAAGAGAAAAAAAAATACTTATCATAAGAACTGTCTCTGAATTAAAGAAAAAAAAAATACTGAGTATTGATTTATAAAAAAAAGGCACCAAAATCTATATAAGACAACAGCCAATAGCAGCGAAACCGTGGTACAGGAGGGGGGGGGGGTAAAGACTACACGTCAGATCCACAACAATAGAGGGAGGAGAAGATGAGGGGAAAGATAGGGGGAGATAGGTAAAGGGGAGGGGAGTACGCCTAACCTAGAGGCATAGATAGAGAGAGGGAGAGTAAGGATGAAACCCGATACTGCAGGATTTTCGGGATACCAAGCCTATGAAAATGAGGTCGGGATTTAGGCCTATTCATTAACCATCCTTGAAGATCAACTGTGAAGAGAGAGATGAAAGAAGAAAAGAGTCTACACACAGAAGCAGCCAGGTCGAGGAATGCTGCGGGCTGGTCGAGAGGATGAGGCCAGGTACTAAACCCGCTTTCATTAGCTGGCGTTATGATCAAACTTTCATTCTTTAGGTCCGATCCGGATTGTAGGAAGATTTTTAAAGATATCCTGTTCCTTGGACACGTCAACATCGGAATACCAAATAAAAATGAGACTTTCGGAGCTGTATGAGATACGATCGTACACTGTAGTGTCTCAGTATACAATAGAATGTGGTCGAAAGTGAGGGTTA
>NC_051412.1:36293236-36294771 GCF_015228065.2 Penaeus monodon
AAAAATGACCCTTCTACCATACACTATTATTCTGATAATTTTCCTCCAATAAAAAAATCCCTCCGGGCCCTGCCTGGCGTGGTTCTCTGTCCCAACAATATACGGCTAGAAAGTGCTGAGGCAGCAGCAGAGCCACGTCGCCGCGGTCACGCCGGCCGCCCACGATGACCCAAGCACCCACGTCACGCAGTACCCTCGGAGCCAACCGCAGCTTAGTGTCAGAAGTTGATTAAAACTCTAGGCTACTGGAACCCACCTGGGTGTGGGATGGGTTGCTGTTTGTTGGCCTTGTTGACTGTTGTGACTGTTACTACCCCTCGACACCCTTATGTTCTTGCCCGTTTTCTATTCACTCTTCCAGTCTTGAGCTTCCCTACTTCGATCTCGCACTTCATCACCATCGAATGATCTCGAAGCAATTTGCAATATCCGTTCTGGAAATCCTTTCCTCTCAAAAATATCAGAGTATCTTCTTTATTGAAGAGAGAATGAAAACGAAGAGAAATGGAGGACGAAGACAAAAAAGAAAGCTGAAAAAAAGAAATCACGAGACAAACAGCGAGGAACGCCCGGGGCGGCGATTCAATAAATGGACGTTCGATTATTCTTTATTATTTTTTTCCTCCTCGACGGCGGGGCGATAACTCATTTCCGGTCGCTGAAGTAAGCGATTTCTCTTCGCCGTCCCGTGGCCTCAGCACATGGCGTCTCGCGGGCCCTGGGCAGCTCGCCCTTGGAACATGCATGCCTCCATTGACCTTTATCGTGGGCGTAAATAAGCTATGCATGTTTATCCTATTCGTGGGCGTGAATAAAGATTGACATCCGATATTGTGTCGCATGTGCGGCTTACTTCTTCCTGTTACCTTTTCTCTCACTGATCTGTCCTCTGTCTTAATCCTGTGTCCCATTTGTGCTCCCAAAAATGTCATATCCTATTCATCTATTTTCCCGTGTCTTGCTCCGGCTATTGTTTCCTTCAATCTTCCCTTCGATTAGATTACTTTTCTCTAATCCCTCGTTCAGCTGTTCTTGTACAATCACATCTGACCTAATACCTAATCTTCTTTCCCTCATCCCTTTCCCAGTGCTTGCTGTACAAATCCTTCCCTTTCCTCATGTCCCCCTCTTACCCCCCCCCCCATAAAACGTATCACTGTCTCCCTCTCCCCCTCTCGTTTCTCCCTCCTTATCGCCCCCCTCTCACCTCTCTCTCCTTTACTCCTGTATCTCCCCTCACTTAGGATTTGTACTTCCCCTTCTTCTACTGCCCCTCTCTCTACTCTCTTACTTGCCTCTCTCTCTCCCCTCGCCTGCCCTTGTCTCACCCCTCACCTGCCCCTCTCTCTTCCCTCACCTGCCCCTGCCTCACCCCCACCTGCCCTTCTCTCTCTCCCCTCACCTGTCCATCTCTCCCCCCTCGCCAATTACCCTCCTTCTCTCTGCCCAAAGCCTGCTCGTCCGTTCAACCCCCTCCCGCCCCTATACAGTGTCTCATTTTCCCCTCACGTTCTCCATCGCTGTCACCCACGAAT